>NW_024620977.1:0-3166 GCF_008729295.1 Plectropomus leopardus | reverse complement strand
TGTGTGTGTGTGTGTGTGTGTGTATTGGAAAAAAATACATTATTTTGTTTTCAACAGTATCTTCTGTACTAAAAATCTGGGGCAATTCGGGGCCCCCAGAAATAGCCTGATTCTGCTCTGGGATGACCGTTTTAAAATAAAGCACTGAATTTATTTTTTAGTTTTAGGGCTACCAGAATCACCACCACCTCTCACCCCTCTAGAGACGGTCACGGTACTGTTGGGTTTATTATAGGTTTTGGTCAGACTTTTGGCCCCTGAGCTGGTTTGGCTTCTCACATGGGACATTCCTGCCGAGTAGCCCCTCCCTGGAGGTCCCTGAGTGCGCAGACTCGCGGCTGTCAGGGCACGGCACACTGACAGTATGGCGGCGGGGTGCAGCTGGAAGGATGCTACTGTCGCCCGTGATGTGTCTATCGCCGGTAGGACGTAAATGGACAATTGACGGCAAAAAGCGAAGAGGATTTAGCGAGAAAGGCTTGTCGCCGTGAGCTCCAAAGATGGCCAGGCTCGCCGACTACTACGTGGTGGTCGGCTACGACCTCGACAAGCGAGGTGGGTACTTGAGTTAGCCTGTTCTGCTAGCTTCAACGGCGTATTATTAGCTGTGGGTAAATAGGAGGCGGGGAGGGAGGCGGGGACGGGCCGGGCAGACACTCACAACAAGCTGACGATAAGTGCAGTCGGCTGGCGGTTAGCTTACAATTTTGGGCCGAGGCTGCGCAGGCCTCACCGGATTAGTGTGCTTAAATGCCAGCCTGTCAGCTGGTGTCCAGCATTTCTGTGGGGAAAACACATTGAATGCACAACTCTTGTGCAGTGCTTAACTTCCAGGTGTGATTTAAAGTTAGCCAAACAAACAGTGTTACTCTGTTGACAGCAAACTTAAGCTAACTTTATCTGGTAGGAGCTAACGTTAGCCGGGCTAGCTCTGAGGGGGGCTGGCTGGCTGCTTGGTCGGCTGTGACCTAAGACGGATTTATTCACCCTGCATCTTTCTCTGTCGTCATTTACAAATTATACTATTGCAACAGTCGTCATTTAAAAGTAGCATTTTAAAGGCATAATTTTTTGGACAGTGAGTCGTTAGTGTTGTGGCTGCAGGGTCCTGAGTAGGTAATGGGGCAGCCGGAGCATGAAAACCCTGCTGATTTCCGCTTGCACTTTACCTAAAGCGTGATTTTTAAACTGGAAATCGATGCTTCTCCTCTGCGGAATTGCGGATTGTTTTCTTTGTCTGTGTTTTGTGTGGATTAACCCAGATGGCTTTGCCCCTCCCTGAGCCCCCTCGGACCGGAGCTCTGTTCCCTTGTGTTGTTGGGACGGGGTTTGGACCGTTATCTGAGCCCCCCCTTCCCTCCCTTTAGCCGGAGCCTTGGCCTAGATCCGTGCAGTATAATGGCCCGTTTAATCATGAAATATTCAACCCGCCTATCCAGTGGAAGCATGCAGCTCGTAACGTGCTACAGTCTTTTATTCAGAGTGGATTTTTGCCTATGACTTATTCAGGAGAGGCAAATTGTAACATGACAAGCCCTGTGCAGCTAAAAGCAGCCAGGGCTTTTAACTTGATGATGCTGGAGCGACCTACATCAATTTTCTGATTGCACTTATTGCATCTTGTAGGGTTTTTTTGTGTTTTGGGGTGGGGATGGGGGGTGTTGAATGCAGGATGTTATAACGTGGACACTGCAAACGCTGCAGAAACTCTCCTTCCTGTTCTACCCAGCCTGGATGCAATGCAGAGCAGAACACGCCTGTAAAAAAGCATCTGGGAACCAGACATTAAAGCCACAGTGGCTTTAATGGATCAAGGCTCCCATGGCTTGTAAAACCAAACACTTAAGGGTGATGATGATTGTTGGCGTTGCCCCACCACTGCTGCTTCAGTGTTTACAAAAGGTTTCTAGGTGGAGGGACTGTGTTTTTCATCTCTGATAGCCTCATTGAGGTGATTCTCATCATCATTGCCATCATTTTATGATGCTCTGGCAATCATCATTAACTTCCTATCCTCTGCAGTTAAAGGGATAGTTCAGATTTCTTGCAGTGGAGTTGTATGAGGTACTTTTCCAGTGTTATGCATGCAGTAGATGTTAGTCGGCACACCCCCAGTTTGAAGAATCAGGCTGGAGTCCGAAAAGGAAGCCAAAGAACATACTGCTGTGGAGGGGTCAGCAGCAAAACATATTTAAGTAGGGTTGTACCTACTTATTATTATGTTGGTCGATTAAGATTTGTGTGTTGAATATGAATATTTGACCATTTTTTCCATATCAAGTTTGTTTATTTATTTAACATTTATTTAACTGGGGTGGTCCCATTGAGATTAAGATTCTCTTTTTAAGGGAGACCTGGCCAGGACTACAAAGTTGCAGACAGAGACACAAAGGGAGACAAAATACAATTCACAAGTATTACAATTTGCATTAAAAGAGAGCTATTTATGAGTCAAAGTGTCTCTTTCTCTGTGCTGCTGCATTGCATCCGCTGCAGCCTCTACCAAAGAGTACTGCGACAGTCAAGAGCACTCACTACGCATCAAAGTCTGGGGACAAATATCTCCCCAGAAGCACTAGCAAGAAGTTAACAGCTTCCTCATCAAACCAGGCTGTCTGAACGAAAAGATAAAAGAGGTGAAAATAATCTCAATATAGTGTACACTTAAAATGATATTGATCTTTTGAAGTCAGATGTTTTTTTAGGTGGCTAGAATAAATTTTATTGCTGGTCCGCATCCACAGCAGTATGTGGCTTAGCTTTCATGTCAGACTCCAGCCTGCTAATTCAAAGTGGGGGCGTGCAGACTGACATCTACTGTAGGTAATACACTGACTTTGGTAAACCCTTTGAGATCAGTTTTCTTGTACTGTGTTCACACGCTTTTCACATGCATTTAAACCTCTGAAATCTGACCAAACTGATTTTATTTCTTTTGAAAACATGTCTAAAAAGGTAATGAGCAATTTTGCAAGAAATGTCCCACAAATGACCAAAAAATTGGTGAGAGAGAGAAGATATTAATAATAAAAGATAGGGAAAATGTTCAGGAATTACATTTGTTATTATTATTATGATTACTATCATCTGTTTTATCTTAATATTTATTTATTACTTTTTATTTACGTGATTTATGTTATCATGTTGTTTTATTGGTTGTTCATTA
>NW_024620976.1:0-1002 GCF_008729295.1 Plectropomus leopardus | reverse complement strand
AAAAAGTAAAATGTGATTTTTATTAGTTTTTATTGGTATATTATTATATGTTATAATGTTATAGTATTATGATATACTGTATTTAAATCAATGAGCTCTGGAAAAAGACTCCTGCATGGCAGGGTCCGATGATTCAAATGTAGGACCTTTCTGGTTGTGGATAGGGTAAGGTGATGAAAAGCAAATCAAAAACTGGCAAATGATGAAAGAATAGACAGGAAGGAATATTTGTTAATCAAAGGATTTACTGTTTTTAATCAGTCTGTGTCATCTGTAGGTGTGTGTGGATCTGCGATATCAGCTCAGCCAGGCCCAGCTGAAGAAAGAGGAGGCAGAGAGAGAGCTCAGAGAACTCCACACAAAGACCAGCAGGCAGATGGAAAAAGCTGCACAGGTACGTCTGCCTTCAAACCATTGATTAGTTCAGATTTACTAGATTGTCAAGATCACTTTAGTTTTTTCGTAAGCCGATGAACAGTTTATTTGTCAATAAGCAGTCACCATTTTTTGAGGAAGGTGTCCCGAGCTTCAAAATGCAAGAACCTCTAAAATAATTATTTACAAACTTCCAAATTTATGACACATTCTTGTACAAATATTATTCCGACTTCTATTGGAAATAATTACTAAATATATAATACAAGCAAAGCCATGGTTACACTTTTAAATGCCACAGAGTAAGTTAAATAGAATTCCTCATAGAAAATATAAAATACCTTCAAAATATATTTTGGTCAAACTGTTTCGATTTTAAGGTTGAGGTTGTAATCAGCCTTAAATGTTTTGTTTGTATGAGGACATAAGGTGGGTTGTTGTGAAAGCTTTCCTCACCTCCTTCCTTCCTTCTCTCCTTCCATCTCTGCGGGACAGGAAGTGGAAAGGCTGAGCTCAGAGCTGGTTGGCTGTCGGCAGCATCTGGAGGCGGTCCAAAAGGACGGGGGCCAATGGCAGGCCGAAGCCCTGAGCCTAGCAGAACAGCTGGCAAACGCCCAGCGCCAACTG
>NW_024620975.1:0-2888 GCF_008729295.1 Plectropomus leopardus | reverse complement strand
GTGTGTGTGTGTGTGTGTGTGTGTGTGTGTGTGTGTGTGTGTGTGTGTAAATCAATGCATTGAGCCATATGATATCACGAATCATACTTACAGAAAAACTAATCCAGTATACTGTTGAATCTATTCACTGTGATGGAACCAACTGTGTGTGTGTTTGCTGTGTGTTTTGATATTTGAATATTTTGCGAACACATACAGCTGGGTTCTATGAAAAATAGAGTTGGTTGCCATGCCGACAAGTGACAACCAGGGATCTAGTTAACCATCTTCTGAGCTTTTTTTTCTTCTAGTTTCTCTGCTTTTGAATGTAGGCTGCAGTATTTATGAGGAAAGCAGCTCTGACAGCAGAAACCACGACCTTTTCAGAGCACATGCAAAGAAATATACAAAACTTTATGAGCACTGATGCCTCCACAAGTATGCTGGCAGTGTGTTTCCCACAGGAGCCTGCCCGGCCCCCGTACTGTGTGTTAAGTGCACTTTTTCACGTGCTTTTTACAGGCTCTAGATCTATTTTTAATTTGCAAAAGTTAATTGAAAAACTCCATCCTCTTCCCTTCACAGCACAGAAACATTTTACAAGCTCTTCCCTAAAGCTAAAACCTGTAATGCAGAGATACTTACAGCCTGAGGGCCAAATCTGACCCCCGATACGGTGCCGGGTGGCCCCTAAACCATTTTCTAATTCATGATAAAAATAAAGTGATTCACACTGTGAATTGTTTTTGTACTTTTAGTATCTATAAGGTGTCAGAGTGCATGAAACAGCATCAAAATAGAGCTGGTTTATCAGAAATAGTGCCAGTGGAGGATCCACCCCCAAACAGAGGTCCTGGTTAAGACCCTGATGACCTCTGCCTGAACTCCAGTAACCCTGCAGGACCTCGGAGGGTGACTACAGGCGCCAGCCCCACGCCTTTTTAGTTTTCTCTTTAGTTATTTATTCAGTTTATTTTTTTAGATTTATTAATAAAATTGTATTGATATATTTTAGTATTATTGTATTCACTATTAAAATACATTTGAAAATCACTCAACGTCCCCAGTGACTACAGCGCTTTGGCGATTCTGTAATTTGTTATAGTCGTGCTAATAAAGCTTTTTGATTTTGAATTTGTAACATTGCATGAAATTTTACCTCTCCTCTTAAAACGATGATGTAATGAGGTCAACAGGGAGCCCTTCCATTATGAAATGGGATTTTCAGCATAAATTAGTAATTTCTATGGGCACTATTTTTTAATACCCTTTTATTGCATTATATAAAGCAGAAATAAATTTACTATTTTTGAAAGAGTTTCTTATTAACATAGCTTCATGTTTTCTTTCTTTTTAGGATCTGTCTACTGTGACTCCAGTGACTCTACATGTGGATCCACATGGATTTTACCTCTACTGGACCGACCAAAACAAGGTGCAGCACACAAACACAAGCACTGTCCTAACCTGCCTCTACACACACACACACACGTATTATTAATGAGCCGATGATTTGTAATTTCTTAATTTAAGAAGAGAAAATATACACCAATCCACATTTAAACAAATGTAAATGCAGTTAGCTGTGGAGCTAGTTTTCATCGCTTGCCTGATGTTAAAAGGCTAAAATAATAAGAATGATGATAAATACAATGTGAATGATGAGAAACAAATAGTGAAATCAACTAAATTACAAAAATCTGAATAATTTTCCATTTTAATATATAAAACGTATAAGACATTAGTTGCAGAAAATAGCTGCTGGTATCCATAGCAACTTGTGCGACTTGCTAACAGCTAATGCTAACTGATCTTACGCTGCTTTCACGTGCTCCTCGGAAATATCATATTTGCTGGATCCAACGTTATAATTCCAAGTGGGAAATTGGGAAATTTCGGTGACACCTGATTTTCCGAGTTGTGGAGTTTCTGTGATGTTTCAGGGCAGCAGAAATGGAGGAAAAAGCATAGAAACTGATAATAATTCATGGTAAAAAATTATATATATTTCATTATTTTGTTCCTAGCAGCTCTCATTTACTTTTAGTAGTTGCCTTATTTTATTTTATGCATCTATTAGCTGCAGCAAGCGAGTAAACTTTGAACTATAAAGCATGCTCGGCGAGTATACTTACATTAATAACAACGTTATTTTATAACAAAAGTTGCCGACTTTACGTCATAAATGCATAAACATGGCGGCAAAAGTCAATGTTTGGTCAGTGCTAAGAAACGGTTTTATGGATTCACGTATTAAATATCAATTTTTGATCACATGTAAAGTGTAATATGGTATTAATGTTAACTGCTGTCCATGAAGAGTGACCTAGATTAAATATAAAAAATATAATTTATACAGTAATGTAGAGAAACAATCCAATAAAATTACATTTTCAGAGATAATAATATATGTTAAAGGAAAAGATGCACAAAAACTCAATATAATTTAATTCTGTGTATTTTTTCTGCATTTGACTTGTTGGCAAACTGGTAGGTCGTGTAGTATTTGCATTAAACATGCACAGGATGTGTGTCCTGTCAGTGTAAATGCAGGGCTGGAAATTAGCACCGGAAAAATGCTGGTAAACTGTGCAAGTGGATGCTAAATTTGCTTCACTCACCCGCCACAAAAACAATGGTAATCTATGGAGCGGCTGGTAGATTTTGGAGTCAAGCAGCCACAGTGACAGGTGGACAAAAAAAATATACTGATACGGGTTTTGCACAGATATACGGCAGTGAAAGGCTGAAGGAAGGAGCAGAAAAACACACAGACAGCATGCCATCATTGATTGTCACAAACACACACACTTTCTCTCCAGGTGGGCTTAAATCCAGGAAACAGGATGAAGCATTTAGCTCCTGCTGACTGTGTGTGTGTGTGTGTGTGTGTGTGTGTGTGTGTGTGT
>NW_024620974.1:558-1800 GCF_008729295.1 Plectropomus leopardus | reverse complement strand
GTGTGTAAATTCAGTGTAATGAGGTCTGCAGGGAGACGAGGACGGAGGTTGTGTAGAGAGGAGAAAATTACCTCAGGGCACAAAAATCTCTCTTTTAGTGAGCTTTAATGCCCCTCTGTCTCTGAAACTGTCTCACTGTCTCTGAAACTGTCTCACTGTCTCTGAAACTGTCTCACTGTCTCTGAAATGTCTCACTGTCTCTGAAATGTCTCACTGTGTCGGAAACTGTCTCACTGTCTCTGAAACTGTCTCATTGTCTCTGAAACTGTCTCAGTGTCTCTGAAACTGTCTCAGTGTCTCTGAAAACTGCCTCTCTGTCTCTGATCTCACTGTCTCAGTCTGTCTCTGTGTCTCAAGATGTCTCACTTTCTCAGTCTGTACTACTGTCTCAAAGTGTCTCACCGTCTCAAACTGTCTTAAACTGTCCTACTGTCTCTGAAACTGTTTGACCGACAGACAAATGGTCCTTCTGACTGAAAGTATCTCAAACTGTCTCAAACTGTCTGTCTTTGAAAACTGTCTCTCCATCCCAAAGTGTGTCCCTGTATTTCTGTCTTGAACTGTCCCATGTCTGTCTCTCTGTCTTACTTGCCCACTTTTGTTTGTCCATTTTGTGTCTTTACTACTTTGGTCTCATGGGGCGATGGTTTCTTTAAAACCGTCTTTTTATTTCTCATAAACTTGATGTTTTCTACATCAAAGTGCAAACAGACAAAGTTTCTGGTTAGAGTTGGACAGTTGGAGACACTCTGGTGTCCTTCATGAACCCTCACGATGGACTTCCTGTAGCGGCACTGAACATTGGCGCTGGATGTTAATTTTGAGGTCCAGTGAGGGCGTAACTTTTGGGATTCTGGGCTGATTGGACAAGGCGGATGTAAATGAAATGGTTTTGCTGTCTTATTGTCTGTAGAAGAAAAGAAGGACACATGTCTTCAGTGAGCTGGCCTGAGGACAGTTTCAGCGGGACCTGCATCAGGTTTGGGAGACGAGCGGAGAGACACTTATTTTCACAGCGGGATGATGTCGTACAGAAAACTGGAGATTCAGGGACGCTTTTAAACATTCAGTCTGTCTCTCACTCTGCCTCTGTCTTCTTTAGGGAGGACAGAGAGAGACAGTTTAACCCGAGGGCAGATTCTCTCTCTCTGTCTGTCTGTCTCTGTCTGTCACTGTCTGTCTCCCTCTCTGTCTCTCCCTCCCTCTCTGCCTCCCTCTCTCTCCCTCTCTCCCTCCCTCCCT
>NW_024620974.1:0-491 GCF_008729295.1 Plectropomus leopardus | reverse complement strand
GTGTGTGTGTGTGTGTGTGTGTGTAAATTCAGTGTAATGAGGTCTGCAGGGAGACGAGGACGGAGGTTGTGTAGAGAGGAGAAAATTACCTCAGGGCACAAAAATCTCTCTTTTAGTGAGCTTTAATGCCCCTCTGTCTCTGAAACTGTCTCACTGTCTCTGAAACTGTCTCACTGTCTCTGAAACTGTCTCACTGTCTCTGAAATGTCTCACTGTCTCTGAAATGTCTCACTGTGTCGGAAACTGTCTCACTGTCTCTGAAACTGTCTCATTGTCTCTGAAACTGTCTCAGTGTCTCTGAAACTGTCTCAGTGTCTCTGAAAACTGCCTCTCTGTCTCTGATCTCACTGTCTCAGTCTGTCTCTGTGTCTCAAGATGTCTCACTTTCTCAGTCTGTACTACTGTCTCAAAGTGTCTCACCGTCTCAAACTGTCTTAAACTGTCCTACTGTCTCTGAAACTGTTTGACCGACAGACAAATGGTCCTTCTGA
>NW_024620973.1:0-3495 GCF_008729295.1 Plectropomus leopardus | reverse complement strand
TAAAACAACAGGTGACGCATTCAAGTGACCCTACGAAAAATGGGAAATCACAAGGGCTTGCTAGAAATAGCTCTAACAGCTATTGCTCATACATTTCTATTAAATATTGTTAAAATTAAACAACAAAATAAAGGAAACTTGATAGTTTTGTAAAAATATTTTATGTAACAATTCAAAAGTCATAACACTCAGCAAAAGACATTCAAATCAACATGAGCGAGTGGGGTGTGTCCTGCAAGTCCCGAGCATTGGTCAAATCCTCCACCATGTAAACAGTGTTGAAAAGAAGCTGCTGTGTGATTGGCTCTCCTTCCTCCTGATAGGCCACTGTATCTCCAGATTTGCATTTTTAGACATTCCTCATACAATACAATAAATTATAAAACCTTTAAAATATGGAGGAGTTGACTTGCGGCAAACTTAACGTGACATAAGAAGATTTCAAGCGTCCAGGACACACCCCAGGTATGAAGAGACCTCTTTGGCACAAAACATAAATCATATAACGGGACATAAATCAAACTGTAAACAAAACAACGGTCATTACAAAATGCATATTTTATACACAGACAGCATTAACTGTTAAAAAAACAAACAATAATCCTAAAAAAATCGATTTGGCAAATGTGACCGTCCCCCAGCGATAACACTTGTCTCAGTCTGCAAGGCCTCCGTGCAAAACCGCGTCTTTGTGGTTAATGTTAGAGCGCTGGGAGGAGGGGGGTGGAGGGGCAAAAAGTGAGAAGGGGGGGGGGGGGGGGGGGTAGGTAAGGTTTCAGATTTAAGTCTGAACTGGTAAGAGTCCTCATTGTTCTTTCGTGTCTCAGGTTTTACCTTTGTGTTGGCCCTCCTCTGCTGTGTGCGACAGCTCTGTGGTTTACCAGCCAGAGTCTCTTTAGTGCAAATAGGCTGTCAGCGGCCACCTCCTCTGAGGGGGGAAGAGGGGGGAGGAGAAGGTCATTTTCTTGGTGGAGGCGAGGCTGTGTTTGGTTTGGCACCTGGGACCGGTCTGCAGGACGGACAAAAAGAAGAGATTCTAGTTTAAGGTTAAACCCAAACAGTGAGCTGAATTTAGAATAAGACTGTACTGTGCAAAAAGTCTTAGGCCACCATAAATTTGTTCTTTTAGAAATTTAGAATTAGCACACACACACATATATATACATATACTGTATATACACCAGACTTGAACCTGCTTAGGTGTTCTGCTCATGCTCCATAGCGCCCGTGCCAGGCTTTGACCCATAAATCAAATAACTTAAATTCGAAGAAGAAAGCCAGAAAAAACAAAAGAAGAAGAAGGAGGTAAGAAAACAGAACAAGACAAAGGTTCGGTAAAGTAAAACGCAGCGTACTAAAAGTACAAAAATGTATTCATGTCGTCACCTTTTATTATGCAACCTTATTGCCGCTTGCTGACTTGTTTGGGATGTGATGTAATAGGTCAACCAGAAGCAGGTCCAATAGTAACTAACTGAAAGGGGGCATATCTCCACCTACCATGTCGGACATTCTTTCGTCAATAAATGGATTCTCCTCTGCTTCTTGTATACTGGGACAAGGACAGTAGTCCTATTAAATGGACTAATCAAACTATAATCATAGCTCCACTTAAGTATGCATGTAAACGTACTGATGGATTGTTGTATTGTACTTTTGGCACAAAACTAGCAGTTATAATATAAGAACAGGTATTATAAGCACACATAGCAGCTATCAGTAAGTGAGCTCCAAAGATATTGATTTTAAACCTGTTTTTCTTTCAGAGCACAGTCGAGCTTGCTTTGAAGACAAAGACAAGTTGAGCCGGGGATCTGTAAAGTCGGATACAACCTGCTTCTAACGCAGCTCCACCAGCAGCTGGTGGTAAGTGTGAAATCTGATCTTGCCAGGGAGAACCACATGTAGAGACAACTTGATCGATCTGCCAGATTATAGAAGGAGAGGAACCATAAACCCTAGAGAACAATCACCCTGAGGACTCCCTGCCTGACTTTACCACATTTACAGGTAAAGTGTATGGAACGAAAGCATCACTGCATCTGAAGAAAGCAAGTACCAGCCTTTAGAATGACGACCTGTCACTGATAAAAAATGAAAATTGATTGCAGATGAAGAAGCGAGTCAATGAATTGCATGGTTGGTAAACTCAGAGTGTTTATGTGCCCACAGCCACCCTGAAAACAAAACAGCATGAAATGAAAAGATAGGAATGCTGTGAGGCAGCGTTTTCTTGCAGTTTTCACAGATAACACCCCCACTTTTAAAACATGGTTAAAATTCGCTGATACAAATAAAAACAACAGCTGCTTTACGAAAATTACATTACACTTTAGATAGTATCGAGAAAAATTTTGCTCCCTCAGGTCAATTTGAAGTCAGAGTAGTAAGGAAAAGTGTTCAGTGATGTTCTTCAAGTAGAAAATACTGTGATGTGGTTCACACAAAAATTGCGATTTTAAAATATGCCTAATGGAAACACATCAATTTAAAAAAAAAGTTTAAAAGATTTTATGCTAACATGAGGTTGTATTTCAGGGGATTTGAAAAATCCACAATTGCCAAAACTGCATGGGAAACACTTTTTTGGCTTTTCTAGGTCACAGTCTGTGCAGTAGCGGTATCTGCGGTGGGGGAGTTCCTGACTAAACACCTGTCTGTCCAATCCGGAGCAGCTCCACTGAATCTGGCTATCACAGCTGTCAATAATTGTGAAAAATCCCCTTTCTGTAGATTTTAATAACTCATTATAAAACTGGATTTATCATAAAAACAGACACTTGAAGAAACATCAAGGTGATGACAATTGCCCTTAGTGATAGAAACTATCTTTGGGAAAAATGTTTTTGGCATGTACTTTGAGTTTTCAGTTGGTCTATGACCCATACACTAACATGGATGGGGTGGGCTTTATGACCTATACTGCAGTCAGACACCAGGGGGCGATTCAGATTGAAAAGCTACACTTGTCATGTTGTCCATCTTTATATACAGTCTATGATCAAATCATAATGTCAGTTTCATTTGTCCTATTTTTCACTTCTACTATGTCATCCTAACAAAAAACTCTGTTGGCAAGAACATCAAACCCTGAACTTCCTGAGCAACTGAGAGCAACTGACTACATTACACTACAGACTGTGTGTGTTTGCCCACCTGAGAGCTCTGAGAGGGGGGACAGCTGACACTTTGCCCACAGGTTTGGGTCCCACTGCCGGGGGCATCATGACCAGCAGGCCCGGGGAGGTTTTGGGGCCCGGAGTTCGGGCTGGACTCACGGTGGGGGAGGCTCCTCGGGCTGGGCTGAGGGGGAGAGGCCTCTGAGGAGGGAAGGGGGACGGCCTGGACTGCCGCTCAGACACCAACTGAAAGACAACACAGAGAAAGATTCATCAGTGACATTTCTATTATTCAACAGTCAGCTGCAACTGCATACCAACCAGATCAGGAGACAACAGGGGCGTCTCTAGCATTTGAGGACACTGGGGGCTTAGA
>NW_024620972.1:0-1718 GCF_008729295.1 Plectropomus leopardus | reverse complement strand
TAGTCAGAGTCTGAAATGTGATTGATACAAATGAGATCAACAAGCCAAAAAATATTTATAATCCTTTTCAATACGAAAGAGAGCAGGATACAATGTTTTGTGGCTTGTTGATTGATGGGGTTTTGCTGATAAGTTGGTACTAATGATGTGTACATAAAGGTGTGATTGATATACGAAACAACGACCTGAATCTATTTATGAAAAAGGTAAACTACTGAAAACTGTTCAGATGGCATATTTTCTCTACTGCCTCTATTTTTAAGAGATAGTGATGCTCTTGGCCTTTTGGTGACTTTAGGCTTAACTTGGTGCAATACTGTGTCAGAGGTGATCTTTGTCAGTTCACCCTTCACCATCTGGAAAGAAGTTTAATAAAGCCTATTGAACTTTGTCTCTCTCTGGTGTGTGTTAATTTGAATTAACTGTACAGTTAATTCAAATGCCTGCTGCAGGAAGTTTGTGTCAGATTAAAAAGTACGATGAATTTTGGGCAAATTATTTTCTGTGAATATTGCATCAGAGATGAGTTTTTAGGATATTGGTTGAAACTTTTTATTGACTATATACCTACAATCATACATTATTCTCTTTCAGGGGGGAAATTGCTTTTGCTTGGCTGTCTTTTCTATGACAGAGCGAGGCTGTTTAGCAGAGTGAAGGCTCTGTGACTATAGCTTGTGTTCAGGTCCTCCCTGTGCCTCCTGAGATTTAAAAAAAGTTTATCTTGAACATTAATTTAAACATTAAAAAATACAACTACGTTTAGTTATCTCTACAGAAATGAATGAAATGCTGAGATAGGCCTACTGTTCATATTGTTTTAGACGTATTTTACTTAGCATACTTTATAGTGTAGATTTAATTTTAAATTATGAATAAAACAGTACTGATTGCATGAAATCACACAAAAAATTCCACAGTTACAATTGCATATACAAAATATTGTACATACACTGCACAAAACACATATTGCACACACCCCACTGTGAAAAAAATCATGTAACTATTAGCACAATCCCTGCAGCCTGAAGCAGTATTGTTTATAAATTAGATGGAGGTAGGAACAAATGAGTTTTTAAAACGGCTGAGTTTGTGGTGAGAACACTGTACTGTCTGGCAGAGGTCAGAGCTGGTTTTCTGTGTGGAGTATCTTTGATGAGTCAGTCATTATCCTCTGAGCTTTGCTGAGAACAGACTCCTCAAACATCAGCAGGAGGGGCTGGTATTCACTCCCTCCCATCACCTTCATGACAGCGTGCACCAGACAGTGTGCACTAGACGAGCAAGCTGAGTTTTAAGATGCACAGTGAGGTTTCTGTAGCATGCTTGCACTTAATTCTACACACAATAACTTTTACCTACAGCCGTGTAAAAATGTGCTCTAAGATATTTTTGCACATTTATCAGAAATCCCTCTCAGATGGTCTGTGATGATTGTCCCGCAGAGCTCAGGTGCAGCCTGTTTGCTGTGTTTACTCTGTAGATATCTCAGCAGCTGACTGCCCACCTGTGGTAAAGTCATTAGATTGGACATGATGTAGAAAGGCACCTTTATATTTAGGGAATCATCTACAAGGTACAAGGTAGATTTATTTGTCATTTTTCTTAAACATGGTTTATTAAGAAATTAAATTGGAAGTTCATCATAAATCCTGCTAAATCTTTTTGGCTTCAAAGGAGGAGTTGAGGAGTCTCACAGCCTGGGGAAAGAAGCTGCT
>NW_024620971.1:0-2320 GCF_008729295.1 Plectropomus leopardus | reverse complement strand
TGATTCGGTCGTAGAAGAAGATAATCACAGCTGTGATGATATACAGTACAACATCACGACTTTGAGTGTGATATTGCTTTTATATGAGTGTCATTTACAAGTTAACAGTAATAAGTGCCAACAGATCATAATTTGTCTTTTTAATTTATAATTTGTTTGGCTCCGCCGTCACAAATAGTTATGCAACCTCTGGAAGTGACAGTTGTTGCCTGGCAACAAATAAACATTTTCCTGCACACTCATTTGCTAATCTGTTGAAGCTCCATGTTATGGGCAGACCAGCTACTTTGTACCATGAACATTTACCTGACATTTTATGACATACTATACTATGACATTTTTGACATTTTGATGGCAAACTATACGATGGCACTTTCAATATTTTTTTTTTTATGACATACTAAAGTGTGATGAATTTTATGACATTTTGATTGCATTCTGTTCAATGATACTTCTTTGTTAGTTTTGTTTTGGCATATCATACAGTGACATTTTTAGGACATTTATATGACATCTTTGACACGTTTGACAGTCCATAGCACAAAATGTAGCAAAAAAGTCCAAAAATCCCGTGATATGTCATATCGAAAAACAAGACAAAATATGGAAAACAATAGTATGTCGAAAAATGTCAAAATTTGACATATCCCAAAAACAGTAGAAAACTGCATTAATTAGCGTTCTGAACACGCCAAAGCATAGAATGTTGCAAAAATGGCCAAAAACAACCTAAAATGGCACATGAATAAAATCACCAAAAATACAATAGTATATTATGTCAAAAATTGTCAAAATCTAGCATATCCCTAAAGAATGCTGAAAACTGCATAAAATAAGAATGTTGCAAAAATGGCCAAAAACATCATAATTGTACATATAGAAAAAAATTGCAAGTCTATAGTAAGGCAAAACTATCAAAATTTGACATATCTTAAAAACAGCTGAAAACAGCTGGGAAGAGATTAAAATACCCTGCCAAGACACACCATACCAGAGAAATTTGCAGAAAATGGCAAAAACATCAGAATTTGGCATGTCGAAAAAATGACCAAAAATCCAAGACTATAGTAAGGCAAAAATGTCGAAATTTGACATATCCCAAAAACAGCTAAAATCAGCTGGAAACAGCTTAAAATGTCCTGCCAAGACACGCCATACCAGATAAATTTGCAATGAAGGCCAAAAACGTCATAATTTGGCATGTTGAAAAAATGACCAAAAATCCAAGACTATAGTAAGGCAAAAATGTCAAAATTTGACATTTCCCAAAAACAGCTGAAAACAGCTGGAAACAGGTTAGAATACCCTGCCAAGACACGCCATACCAGAGAAATTTGCAGAAAATGTCAAAAACGTAATAATTTGGCATGTCGAAAAAATGACCAAAAATCCAAGACTATAGTAAGGCAAAAATGTCAAAATTTGACATATCCCAAAAACAGCTGAAAACAGCTGGAAACAGCTTAGAATACCCTGCCAAGACACGCCATGCCACAGAAATTTGCAGAAAATGTCAAAAACATCAGAATTTTGCATGTCGAAAAAATGACCAGAAATCCAAGACTATAGTAAGGCAAAAATGTCAAAATTTGACATTTCCCAAAAACAGCTGAAAACAGCTGGAAACAGTTTAAAATACCCTGCCAAGACACACCATACCAGAGAAATTTGCAGAAACCTGCAAAAACGTCATAATTTGGCATGTTGAAAAAATGACCAAAAATCCAAGACTATAGTAAGGCAAAAATGTCAAAAAATGACATATCCCAAAAACAGCTGAAAAAAGTAAGGCAAAAAATGTTGTGTCTTCTTTTTTTCTTAGAGTCTCTCACCAGATTCTCAGATGAAAGAAAAGGCAAACACCCGGGTATGTTAGACAAAGGT
Source organism: Plectropomus leopardus (assembly GCF_008729295.1). NCBI lineage: Eukaryota > Metazoa > Chordata > Actinopteri > Perciformes > Serranidae > Plectropomus > Plectropomus leopardus. Next base: position 436 of record NW_024620971.1, on the reverse strand, counting down.
TAAAACTGCTCAAGTCAGGCTTTATTCAAATATAGAAATGTCAATAGCTTAAATCAAATGCAACAGTTAATTCATTCTCTTTTACAGGAGTTGCAAGAACTGTTTGACATAGAGTGTAGGCAATAAAAGGCAATAGAATCTATTGTTCCTGTTTCATCTAGAGGTCCATTGCATTTTTTCTCGCTCCACTGTCCGTCTGTCCTCATTTGCTGGCCTTGGGATGGTGTGTTGAAGTAGAAACTGCCTCCTCCTGCTTGGGGTGTCATGTTTGGTTTGAAGCCTCCTCCTGCTGTGGGGAAGTTTCCATAAGTATCTCAAAAACATCGGAAAACAGCTAGAAACCGATTAGAATAGCCTGCCAAAACACGCCATACCAGAAAACTTTATATGAAGGGCCAAAAAACTCATAATTTGGCATGCTGAAAAAATGACCAAA
>NW_024620970.1:0-3537 GCF_008729295.1 Plectropomus leopardus | reverse complement strand
GTTCCATAAATTAACCCCTTAGACTGTCATACAGTGATATTTAGCTTTAGTCCTCAATAACTGTTTCTTGAACGTCCACGTTTCTCTCAGATCACGTCATCTTTTTTCATTTCTAAAAACTTTTTATGAGGTAGCAGATGATTTTTATCTCTGTCATGATTTGAAATCAACCAGATCTTTGAATGAAAGTGTATTTCTGATGATATATCCCCCTAAATCCTCCATACTGGAGCGTTTAGGTAAGTTTGTGTCCCTGACGTGTATTCAGACTTTCTCGCCGTCGTCACAGTAAACTGACGGTTTTGTTTTGCCGCAGGCCGAACGGCGTGGACGACCTGCTGAAGCTGGCCAAACAGTTTGACTTCAACATGTTTCGTCAGGATGAAGAAGAGGTGGAGGAGCTGCACCAGCAGAGTCTCGAGCTCCTGTCGGAGGACATATTGGACATCTCGTCTTGTGGAGACAGTCACCCAGCTCTGAAGGCGACGGCGGCGGCGGCGGCTGCTGGGAGCGACGTGAAGCTCCACCAGGATCAATATTTGGAGGACGATTTGGATTTCCTGTTTGACGGACCGACGCAGCATGTGAGCGGGAGTCTCAGTCAGGTGTCCACAGCTCAGCCGTCACGAGTGAAACCTGCTTCCAAAGACGCTCCTGGGAAACCGTGTGCTCCCTCGCACGGTTGCACGTCTGGTGTCTCCACGCCAAAAGACGAGTTTGAGGACGACTGGGAAAACGATGACTTGTTGAACGACTCTTTAGTGTTGGAGATGACACAAAATCCGCAGAACTTTATCGCTCCAAAGCACTGCTCAACCCAGAAACCACCCAGCCAAGTCAAATACCAACATCCTGCAAATGTCCGATCCGGTGTTTCGAAAGTGGAAAAGGACAACGTGAGGCGAACTTTCAAACTGGAGTCTAATCCTAATTTGTCTGTCAAAGGGATCCAGACGGACACATGGACTAAACCGAAGGATTACGGCTCAAAATCTGCAGAAAAAGACACTCAGCAGATCAAGTTCTCGTCCCGTACTGGTGTTTTAGTCCAGGTGGGACATCAGCAAAATAAAACTGTGACGTCGGAGCCACAAAAACATCAGTTTCATCAAAACAATTCTGTCGCCAAACACAACACGACCACTTCGAACTCTTCTGCTCAAAGCTTTCCGACGGTGGTTTCTTCCCACAGAGAGACGCCTGCTGTCTCCGACCTCCTGGACGAAGACCTGTCCTCGTTCTTCTTGTCCGACCCGGTTTGGGACGACCCCGCTGACGACGACCTTCTGTGTGAAATGTGCGACGACCTGGAAAACCAGATCCAGAGCGCCGTGAACGTTCCCGCCAAACAGACAAACCAGAGAGCGGCTCTGCAGCCGTCCAACGGACACCAACAACAGACGGCCAATCAGGAAGCTTTCCTCCCGAAAAAACACACTCAAACGCCCTGCGCTCCAGGTAGACCAGCTGGCGGTTTAATCTCGAGCGTCCCCGCAGGTGTACGGGGGACGGATTCTTTCACATACGCACAAGTGAAAAACACTTCAGGATCCACGAACAGTTGGACGTGTGCACAGGGGAGCAGCCGGGTCCAGACGTCTCCGCAGACTAAACCCCACAAAGGCCAGTTCACCTTCAAGAAGCCAAACAACCCAGTTTCTACGGCGACCGCCAAAGGTAAGAGCACGTCCACACTGGCACCGGTTCCTAAACGACCGGCAAGCACTGAGAGCGTAAATCACTGGTTTCACCGTGAAACGACTTTAAACGTGCATCTCAGAGAGTTCTACTGCGAAAAAGTTTATTCTTCAGAATTTAATTCAAAAAGGTAAATGGTAAAGTATAAAGGTAAATTTATTTATTTATTTTTTGAGATGTACCTGTATATCAATACTTATGATCCGATACGATACGATATTTACCGATATCACAAAGTCTGCCTCGATACGTTTTAGGGTCCTGTGATCGATACTATGCGACAATATTATCTGCTTATTAAACACAGTCAGCTACAGAAGAAGCCGCCTCCCCCTTTAACCTTTAATTTTGACAGAAATACAGATTTGATGTTGTGATATTTGTCGATATCGACTGATATGAAAAAAATTACTGTTGTAAGACTTTTTTCCATATCGCCCAGCCCTACGTCGTGAAATCAGCCTAGTTGCGTTATGCCGCCCACCAGGGCCGGCTCTTGGCATAGGCGATATAGGCGGTCGCCCTGGGCGCCATCTGCTGGAGGGGCGCTGCCACGCCGCCAGTCCTCCTTGGCCTCGAGGGAAAATAATAATAAAATAATAATTTTCTATGCCCACTGGCGCCCTCACTTAGTGTTTTCTGTCTAGAAAAAAAAATATATTAACATTACAAATAAATAAACAGTGACATGTTCCTAAATTATGTGTGAGCATGTGATGTGTCGTTATTGGGTGCGGAGGTGCGGGTTAGGGTTAGGGCGCCTAGGGCACCAAATTGGGTAGAGCCGGCCCTGCCGCCCACCAGCGGCAGCGTTTCTTGGTCCGGTGCGGTGCGGTGCATTCAGGTAGTCGTAGGTTTTGTATCTACTTCCTCTGTTTTGCTCCAGTTTCATTGTGTCTCATTTGTTTCGGCTGTTTGCAGAGACAGTTTTATGAAGAAATTTTCTTTCTGGCAGTGAAATAAAAATAAAAATCAAGCGTCTCAGTGTTTGCCAACTTTGTCACAATATTCAGCAACTTTTCAGTTTCAGACTTTGTTTCTAAAAAGGGACCAGTTTCAGTTAAAAAACAGAGAAGCATACTATAGTGTAATCCAGCCGACTGTGCAGTTTGAGGTGGTTTATTATTTGTCAGTTATTTCTTTAAACAGTCGTAATATTTACCAGCTGACTTGTTATTGAGAAGAAAAAAAACCCAAATGGTCGCCATTGTTCTGGTGTCTGAACGGTGTTGTTTGCCACTGAGATTAGCGCTAACTGTTAACTTTTCTTTGATAAAACTTTGCTCCAAGATATTCTTTGCAACTTTTTTGGGGGCGTATCGATTTAAAATGACACGATGAATGATAAACGAAGAAAAAGCAGCTGTTTTAGATGCAGAGCTGCAGGTTCTTACTGCATTTTGAGCCATTTACAAACTTATTTTTTTAGATATTGTTGAATAATCCTTGTGGAATAACAGTGCGTAAATGTTTGAATTCCTCTTTTTTGTCGATGAAGTTGACTGTGTTTCGTGTGTTTTTCTCTGCAGTTGTGGGTAAATGTTCGGCAGCAGAGATCGAGCTGAAGAAGCAGCAGGCGATGGAGAGAAGACGACAGCGACTGCAGGCCGCACAAAACCTCCGAGCTCCGACCTGACGGAGACAAAAACCGTCAAACCTGTCTCGCCTCACCTGCACGAGGAGGAAACCTGCCGTTCAGCTCTGCTGTCTGTGAGCACATTTCTGATTCCTCTCTCAGATGTGACACTTTGTGGCATAAAAACACACTCGTCTGCAGCACCGGGTAAACGACAACCGTGACATAACACGTCATAACCTGTCATAACACGTCATAACACG
>NW_024620969.1:0-2605 GCF_008729295.1 Plectropomus leopardus | reverse complement strand
AAAGAGCTGTTGTCTCATGTATAATGGAAACAAATCCAGTGTGATCAAAACACATACACACACAGTTTTAAATAATAATTATGTTGATCTAGGACACAGACTTATAAGTACAGGATTCACAGGGGACCTGCAAATTATAAATCTTTATACATTTTTAATCTGCCGTCCATCTGTTCAGTAGTTTTTTCTTCACCCTCTATGTGTATTTAAAGTAGCTTTAAAGTTTTCGTCTTATTGCTGAATTCTGATCACACTGGATTTGTTTCCATTATACATGAGACAACAGCTCTTTTTTTCTCTTTTCTTTTTTCCAAAAAGCTTGCAGCACAATGTTCACCGATCCCCCCATTACAAGTTTAATCTGCTATTGGTCTGGCATGTGGTTTGTTAACAGGTCCAAAGTAGGGGATTAAAAGATGTAATATAATTGCCAAAATGAGAATAGGCAGACATTGAGCTGGCCCACTGGGAAACCGCAGCATTAAAAGCCTGTGTGTAATCCTGCCCAAAGGAGACGGCCACACGCTGTATAGTTAAGTCGTACATGCTGCCTCAGCACCCACACTCAAGAATGGGCACCACTTTGCAGCTGAAACCACCATTAAGTTCTTCAACGGTGAGTGACCTGTGATTGAACCCAGGTGGGAATACATTTAAGAGGTAGTGTGCAGGTCTTTCCATATGGCCAATAAACCTGCACATAAAAGGCATCACTCATGGGTAATTCACTTGTTATAACACCTCACCTGGTAGTTTATTCATCTGAGGGGATATCTTATATGTAAGAGATGCAGTTTTTGTGGAAAACATGAACTGGATGGTTTTTCTAGGTGACCAAACTGGCTGCACATGATGTGACAATGTGAAAATGAACACTTGCGTGGTTGTATCTTTACAAGCTTTTGTTCCATTTCAGGGCTGCTTTGAGAAAGTGGAGGAATGGCTGGATGACAACAAACACCTGCTGGGAACCATAGGCATGGTCATCTTGGTAGTGCAGGTACGAGGCTTTGTGATAAATTGCTTTTTCCATCTCCATTTGTTCTAGGTTTTTTTTGCTTCTCTCCCATATATTTTCTCCCTATTTTTCTTTTTTGCTTTGTACCTGGGTGCATTTGTTTGTGTCTGGCAACATGGTTAAAAAAATAAGTGTACATCCAGTGGCATCTGTGCCACCATATTCTACAAGTTATAAGGCCTGTGCTCAGTGGGCGTTCCAGGCACCCACACATCTTGAAATATTGACATCACTGTCTTCTGCACCCTGATCTCGTCTTGGTGAATCAAAGCCACCTGGATTTCTACCAAAGGCGGCTGTAGTCATGTATAAGGAGCCATCAGATGATAAGACAGTGGAGATACTGAATATGGAGGAGCGCGTATAGAGTCAAAGATTAAAGGCACAGTAGGGAAGTGTGATAGATTTTCCTCCTAAGACACCATTTTTCTTTTTGTCCTTAAAACTGTTGTACATCTATCCCTCTTTGTAGAGTTAGTGTCTCAATGCATTTTGCAGTACATTTTCCACTTACTTAGAGGTTGTGTCCTAAAAGTGTCTGCAGACTGAACAAAGCAAAGTGTACTTTTCCCTCTCATTTGCACAGATTTGACTGCTCTTTGCAGTTTGTGCCCTTTTCGTTTCAGACGGCCTAAGCAACCTTTGAACAGACGTTAGCTGTTGCTAGCTAGCAATGACACAATGCCTTTGCCAAGTCTCTGTGTTGTTTGTGTGACAGCTGCTTCACTTCCTGCAGTTGTCAACCAATCTAACTTCCTGTCTCTGTATGTTTACATAAAGGAGTTATAAAGCCTAAGTGTGAAGTATTCACTCAAGTTGAAACAGTTTTTGGGTCCTGGGTTCAGATTCAGCCAGCTGGGGTTTGTCTGTCTATATGTGTCACTTCTGTGACTGGCAACCTGCATGGAAATGTGGACAGCTCTGCACAGATGTCCGCATTTATGCATTCATGTATGCAGAGTCTATAGGCAATGGGGCAGAAATTTGGGATTGGGAGCATTTTGTTCTCTGTTTGTAGTTTGAGTGGTTTTGACCAGTCACATTTGAGTGGGCTTTGGTTGCCCACAGGTAAACAGTCCATGCGGAGAGCTAAAGAGTTGTAACCCATCAGTCGAAATGCAATCTCTGAACCCATCAGCTAATGTCTGATGACATTTTTTCTTTTTAAAAGCTTTCTACTAATTTAGCTACATTCATACTCAGATATCTGTTCATAGAGATCTGCCATAATTTTGTTTGGTAGTGTCTTAGGTTGCTAAGTGAATTGTTAACAATGACCAGACAGAATAGGAAGTCAGAGGAATCATGAAGACAGACAGCCCCCAGCTGGCTGGATCTGAACCCAGGACCTAGGAATTGTTTCAACTTGAGTGAAAACTTCATGCTTATATGGAGGCTTTATGACTGCTTTACATGAACAGAGACTACAGTAAGAAGAAGCTAGATTCATTTACGACTACAGAAAGTACTGTAGTTGCTGATGAGTTCTAAACTGTAACAGAGCACAGACTCTCACATTGACAGACTGATGGGTTCCAAGATTCATGCTACGCTGCCTATCTTTTGACACTTCCCATTTGACATTTT
>NW_024620968.1:0-1105 GCF_008729295.1 Plectropomus leopardus | reverse complement strand
TGTCTAATGATTCTCTCTTTCTTTTACAGATTATTTTTAGGTTATTTTTTTGTCACTTTTTACACTTTTTTTTTTGCGTTTTGCATGACATTAAATGGCAAGTTACTGATTCTGTTTTTCCATGTTTCTTGAAGAAATCAAACCAATTCGCTCACATGTCAAAGGTTTAAATTCTTGTGAAGGGCATCTGAGGGCAGCACAAGAAAACTGATGTCGATCCAGGTTTCAAAGGATTAAATACAAATATTTCAGCCACAAAAATCACATCTCAGCTATTTAAAAAAAAACCAAAAAAAAAAAACATCCATGGCACATTATGTTTATGCACTCACAATTTCTTTCTGTATATTTAAAGAGGTAATGTACCCCTTGAGGGCCATTATGACTTAAAGTACTTCACGGCCTGTTAGATAATGTTCCAGGTTGTATTATACCAGAGCCACGGGGAATACTAGTTTCTTACTGGCTGAAAGTTGTTGAAAAAGGTACATCAGGACACGTAAAAACACAGATCTGGGCACCAGTTTAAAGAGACAGCCTGGATTTTTTGAAGTGGGGTCGTGTGAGGCACTTATTCATAGTCAGTGTGTTGTATATCGTGGGTGGTGGTCAGCTCGCCTCCAGTTTGGAAAATCAGGCAGAAGTAAAACAAGCTACACATAGTATGACATCTGTGTTGTACTTACAAGCTGAATTACTGTTTATTAACTGTATATTGTGTGTCTGGTTGTCTGCAGGTGCATTCAAATATGTACGCATATTGTGTTAATATGTATGAACATGTATGTATGTGTAAATGTGGGTGTGTTGGGTGAAAATTTAGCACAGACTATTTTTTATCTTCAGTTTGGTCCACCTTTGTTATACTTTTAAGAGATGCTAAGAACTATTTAAAAAAAAGTTTTAATGTGTTTTGTTGGTCTAAATGTTGTTCAGCACAAGAATAAAATGCTGAAGGAGGTGTGGAGTATTTTTTGGCATAAAAAAATAATACATTTTGAAAATTCAGCTGCTGGCAGATTAAAGACTGGTATTTTTATTATTATTGGCATTCAAAAAGTCATGTAATTAAGCCCCCACTTGGCAGACACACATGCACACACAC
>NW_024620967.1:0-8976 GCF_008729295.1 Plectropomus leopardus | reverse complement strand
CAGTGCAACTCCCTGCCTGAGAACATTAAGAATTGTAGTTCTATTGACAGCTTTAAAAACAAACTGAAAAATCTGTTCAAAAACTCAGATCTGTAACCACTGATGTCTTTTTTAAATTTTTTAATTTGTAAAATGTATTTGTATGTATGTGTGTGTGTGTGTGTGTGTGTGTGTGCGTGTGTGTGTGTGTGTGTGTGTGTTGGTCAGCGTGTGTGTGTGCAGGTGTGTGTAATGTTGGATCTGAGTTACTGTGATATGCATTTTTTTTTTTTTTTTTTTTGTCTGTTTTCTTTTGTGATATTTTATTATTGTGTTGTGTTAATTGTGACCTGCCAAGGGACTGCAGATTTAAATAAGCTTAAAGCTAACTCTGGTACAATGCATCAAATGGCAATATTTATGTTTAATATTATACATGGTCCTTTTTCAAACAAAATAAAAATTAAATGTGCCATATTCAAAACTCAAAGTACACGCCAAATAAATTTTTCACAAAGATGGTGTCCGTCACTGAATGTAGTTCTTATCACCCTGATATTTGTTTAAGTGATCGTTTTTATGATAAGTTTGGTTTTCATGAGTTATTCAATGCTACAAAAAGGGGATTTTCCACCTTGACAGCTGTGACAGCCAATCTGTGTGCTCGCATTCAATGTGGCTGCTCACAATTGGTCCGATGGGTGTTTTGGTGGGAACTCTCCCTATTATGGATATGCTACTCTGCAGACTTTGGCTCCAAATGACATTACCAGAGCAAGATGGCTGCAGCCTTATTTGAGGTATTTTTAGCTTCACTTTATATACAGTCTATGGTCTTGGATAGTCGTCTGCAGCTTAGCGGATGTCTCCCTTTGGTCTCATGCCATCCACCATCCCCTCCATAATTTTCATACAACGTGAAATGCAAAATTAATTTAATTAATTATTAACGTATTTGTTGTTTGCAGAAACATATAAAGCCACCATTTTCTCCTGGCGACTGGGCTGTCTAGTTTATAGCTCTCTGGCAGAATGGTCCTTAATAATTTATGAAAGACAGTATGGAAATTTGTCACTAATTAGTTTTTAAATTTGTATTTAAATGATGTAGTGCAATTGGCGTAATCAAAAAAGATTGTTCCCGCAATCAAGCAGGCGTATGAAATGGGGAAAATTTGAAATGAAGGCTTTGAAAATTCTCTGTTGTGCTTTAAAAAAAGCAAAATAATGACCTTTTTAAAACTCTTTGGACCACAGAGGCACAGTCTGGTCAGTGGTCAGCGTGTGATCTCGTTCTCCTCTTATTCTCATTCAGTTGTGTGTCATCCAACACACCAGCTCTGCTGCCCAGGCTGCTGCTGCCTGTCTCTTTTCAAATAGATCTCCGTTTACATCGAAATCTCTGCACTTTGCTGTTCAGTATCAGAGAGGAAATGTAGGTAGTTTTTTTTTATATATATATTTTTTTTAATTCACTGGTTTATATAGCTGGAATGTCAAAAGCATTCATTTGGATAAACACACACACAACTGGCTGTGGTGTTGAAGCCAGCCTGTGCTCTGTCCCCATGATGTTAACCAAGCACTCTTAATTAGGGAGCAACTTGACAACTGAAATACTTAGTGATTTGTGCATTTGTGTGTGTGTGTGTGTGTGTGTGTGTGTGTGTGTGTGTAATGTGATCTGGCACGTCATCAGTCGCTGTTATCATCTTGAACATGTTTAATGTCTGCATTTAGATACGAAAGCAGCGATCACATGCTAAGTATCCAGGAGAGTAACCATCTGCTCTACGCGTGTGTGTGTTCAAGTGTGCATGTGTCATCGCCCATTGGGTGGGCCAAATGCACCGAGTCAAAAGCGGAGATTAATTAAGCTGTGAGTGTGTGACACTGCACACTCTCCAAAAGAGAAAATCTGCCTTTTTCGTGTTTTTGGTTTTTGTTTTTGCAAACCAAAAAAAGAATAAAGGAAATATAAACACAGATAACTCCACAGGGCTGAGAGACAGGGAGAGAGAGAGAGAAGGTGGTGAGAATGTGAAATGTGAGAGAGACAAATGGAAATAATTGTGTTTGACAGCTTATTGGTGACCTTGGAAACAGAAGTTGAAAAAACTGTCTCTACTGTAATTCAACTGTTTTCTCACGTCTTATAATGGGTGACTAGTTTTTTTTTTTTTATGAATTTCTTTTAAAGCTCCACTTCTATGTAACATGCACTATGAAAAACAACATCCCTAATTAACATTTGACATATTTAAAATGTCTTTAAATAATACAAAATAAGTGGTTATTTTTCCACTTAGATGACAAGTCACAAACAACTCGAGCAACCGTTTGAAGCTGTAATGTTCATTACACACGGAATAACTTAATCTTTGACTAATTAAAAGTGAAGTGACAACATCCATATTGAATGTATTCTATCCAATTGCTATAAAGTGTTGCATGATTTTTCCATTGGAAATTCCATTTTTGATGATTGAAGAAAATAAGCGCTGTGGCAAACAAGGTGTCATCCCAAATCATAACATATTGCCGCTTTGTCAGTGGACTTCTGCGTCTGCATAACACACTCTAGGTGTCCTTCATCTGTTTTTGACATCATGGGATTCTGCTACAGTGATGTCAACACAAGCACATGGTAATTGGTAAATGAACTGCATTTGTCTAGCTCTTTTCTAGTCTTTCAGACACACAAAGCGCTTTTTACACCGCTTGTCCCATTCACATGCAAATTCACACACTGGTGGCCGCAGCTACCGCGCAGGTGCCACCTGCTACTCAGTGGGCTTCCTCTGCATGTTGCAACTCTGTGACATAAACAAAAGCACACACTGGTATGGATAGATAGGCAAAACAGGCACATGGTAAGGTGTAGAGAAAAAAAAAATCAAATGAAGATCCAGGGTTTGTTCAATCCATCCTGCTCTATAGGATTTCATGCTCTTTATATTACGTAATTACCAGCAGTGTTTCAGCCTGACGCCATCCAGCAACATGTCATGCAGATGCCACAGGTTCTGTCTGGCCGCATTTTCAACTAATGGCATCCATCCATGTATCTGTCACAGCAGGTGCTGTCCGGCTGCATTGTCACCTGATGCTGTCCAGAGGCGTACCATGCTGACGCGACAGGTTCCATCCAGCTCTGTTATCAACTGATGCCGCCTTAAATAAATTGTTTTCCCAAGGGGGTTTGGGGGCACTACATGACTCACACCTTTTCCCATGCTTGCTTGTCTACTCTCCTCCATCAGAAGCTGGTCTACGATGCATAACATTACAAAAACGTTGGCCTGCCTTCAAAAGAGCAACATCAAGAGGACACAAACAGTCAGAAGATGAAACAACAGAGCTTCCAAAGTCATAATGTGCAGACTGGGTACAACATGTGCAGCAAAGAGCCTGATGATGTGAGCATAACCACCTGTGACTACAAGTGCTAGTGATGAGAAGACTTCTCTTACGTAACCAGGGTCTTGTTGTTCACCAGCTGCCAGCCTTATTAAACAACTCTTTTGGTTCCCCTTCACCTGACTTCATCTTTTGAAAACACGTGACACCTCTACCCACAGAAAAAGATCAAATGATTTTATGGGCTGTTCTCGCGTGAAACCTTAAACATTTGTTACAGGCCTTTCGTTCACATGTTTATGGCATTTTGGGCGCCTGAACCTTTTGAAACCGGGTTTCAGAGTATAATTTAAAAACAGTTTACACTTCTGTTGCCGTGTAAACTGGTAATGCGCGAATACTGTGAGAACACTGACCTCACAACCACACTTTGTGTGTGCGCATTAAGTTTCAGAAAAATAACCATGCACGAGTAGGAGGACAATAATAACAAAAATGGCGAAGTACTGAGCTATGTTTGTGCTTCTGACTCTACTGAGTTTCTTGTGTGTGCGTTCGTCATCATATTGTCATATCAGTATGTCATTTCTTACAGAATATTGATAGAATTCAGTCATTGGCTGATAGAACTGTAAGACTTGACACAATGTTCCATATCCTGAAGCTCAAAAAGTTTTAAGAAAAGTTGTATTATCCCAGCAGCATGTTACAGGCAGCATCCCTGAGACAAGTTTGGCATTTAATATTAACCGACTGTTGGGAAATGATGCTCCCATTTTGTTGCTCTGGATTTAAAAAAAACAAGCTCAGGTAACTGACAACATAATTTGTGTTCTCATGGCTGATGCAGTGTGTCGTTGTACAAGTGACAGTTGCTGCAGGAGGAGAGGAATAAGTGTGCTTCCAGCTGTGACAAGTGTCTCCAGATCGCTGTGTGAGGATAGTGAGATGATAAATGTCTTAAGAGCACTCAGAGGAGCCCAGCACACAAAATATAACACTGTCAGGACCTATTCAGTCGCCCCAGTGCAACAGAAAAGAGATGCCTCGCGGTTAGAGCAGCGGACTTCCCCAGATAAAAGAAAGGTTACAAAAATGTGACTTCTGCTGGCACAGTGTTGCAGCATTAAGTGGGCAAAAAATGAGATGGTGCTGAGCTGAACAGTAAGAAGGGCCCTGGTAAAGTCCTGCCTGCAGGCTGCAAACATCCCACCTCCACATGTACAGTGAATAAAACCAGAGCATATGGAGAGTGGACACAATAACAAGATACCATATAATAAAAGGCAGATGGTGTTTTTGTATTGTGTTGTATTGTATGTGTTGCAGCAAGGCAGAAATCCACCTACAGCTAGATCACTAATATCCACCTACTCTAATAACATCACATAGGTTCAGGGGGTTGTTGCTTGATGTAGAGCAAATGGTTAGCAATATGTAATGATTTGTTATGTAAAACATCTCCAAGAGCTAGCTCCATTGCCAAAGGAAATTATCAAGTAGGCTAAATGAGCTGACTTTGTGATCTGGAGGTGGAGAAGATAGTGGATGGCGTGACTCCTGCCGAGATGCCTGGCTCGTTCTCATTTTGAAGTTGTCAAATACGCTGCTTTGTTGTTTATTCAGGTGTCAGACTGTAGGTGGGCTTCCACTGACCCTCAATTTGCGCAAATTGAAATTGGGAATAGGAAATATGACAGCTGGAAATACGTCAATTTCGAAAATCTCCCATTTATCGCAAAAAAGTTTTTATGCTCGCATGAGGTGATATTTGAGCTGATTTGAAAAAGCCATATTACGCATTACATAGGAACTGGCTCCCTCGGGCATGATGAAACAGGCACTACAAGAGGTGTTACTGCATCGCATAACTCGTCAAAAGTTGAGCATATCATCCCAAAGATTTAATCAATAGTTCTTCTGTGAAATCATGGACTATCACCTCCCAGAAATCCCTCATATGTGGCCGCTCTCTGGAATGTTATCGCCAGAGGAGAAGTTACATAACATCACTCAATGGAAACGCAGTCATAAAGCAATTGTGTTTTATCGACATTTTGAAAATATTTCGTAAGTTTTGCACAAATCTGTAATGGAAACCCGCCTACTGGCGCTAAAAGCCACCTTATGCAGCAGTAGGAAAGACTGACAGGCAGCTTCAGTTTCTTACATGGCCAAAAGGAACCTTTCACAATGTTATGACAGGACAATTTAAAATGCAGCTGGACAGCACATGCAGCAGAGGTATGATTTGCCGTTGGACTGCATAAGTGCCAGTGACAACCTGATATGAGCTGGAAAGTCCCTAAAGGGCAGGTGGGAGTGCCTATGGACAGATCCAAAACACCCAGGACTTTCATGCAGTAGTCCAGTGTTTGCTTCCCGTCTAAATGTGATTTCTTTTGCACCTAACCATGTCCCTCTTTGTCTTAATCCTAACCATCCGTGCCAGCATGTATGTTTGTTGACTTGGTTAAATTGGTTGCCATTTGTTTTTCTTGCCTAAACATAGCCACATGCAGTGTAATCCCACCATGCACTTGTGTTGACATCACAGTAGCTGCTGTTGTGTAGTAACAATGCCACCAGTTCTGGCCGCACGTGTTCTCATCCAATGCCATCCAGCAGCATTCCAGGTGGACGTGGAAGGTGGCTTAAGGCGTCACTCTCATAAGGATGATTAAGGAGAAGTGATGGTGATGGTTAGGGCGGCAACCAACAGTTATATTTATTGCTGACGATAGTTGCTGCTGTAATGATGATGTTATTGGCATGAGAAACAAAAGAAAAAGAAAAAGATTAGTGATTCTCACTCTCCGCTTAGTCTAATGATCCTGAAAACCAATTGTGACACAAAATCCTGAAAACCAATTGCTAAATGACCATCCGACCTCTTTTTAAAAAATCGTATCTTTTTTTATTTAATGAGTATTTGTCTTAGTATGTTAAAAAAAGATTCTCCAACACTGCTGCGATTACAAATTTAATTACTTCAACAAATGGCCTCAGTGTCATTAAAAATACACAGGTGTTTATAGCAGTGCTTACTAATAAAGTGTAATTATAGTACTGTTCTCCAGTGTGTTTCTTGAAATACAAACAAGTTTTAAGTTCAAAAATATGAACTCCAAGATGCAAAACATCCCCTCAGAAACCTTTAATTGGTGTCAGAGATACATATTTTTATATAAACAGTCTGTGGAAAGACAAGTGTTCATCCTTGAAAATTTAGATTTAATTCATAATCCTTCAGTCAAAGAAGTTTTTAGCAGCTGCCCTGGAGCCACATCAGCTCAGCCAGTGAAAAAAACCACTACCCAAAAACTGTCAACTCTAATTAGCCCTGTAGATTAATCAATCGCTCACTCTGACAAACTGCACTCAAGTTTTCACCAAATGGCATCAGATACAAAGCAAGGTTTGGGGGAGAAAATCTCTTGTCTGGAATATCTGGTCATAATGATAATGCTAGCAGTGGTAGCACAATGAAAATCAGGATTTATTTGTGTCATTGAATTTCTCAGTCAGTGCAGGATAGACTGTGATTCTGTCAATGAATTATGACATCATGATGTGTTAACATGACACTTTAAATCTCCTGACTGCCAGCAGCTTGGTGTTGTCATTTCTTGAAGCTTCTCAGTGAGTCAGAGACCAAAGCTGAGTTGGATTTGACTTTTCATTTCTTTTACTTAAACCAGTTGATGAAGATGGTTAAAACTGACTTATTGATCCAGAGGTTATTAGCACAACTCTCTGGATGGCAATGTTTGTCGATTGGTCCACCACTTTGTCCATACTGAAATATTTCAAAAAACATATGAATAGAAGGCTGGGAAATTTGATAAAGATATTAAAGGGTACAAGGTACAAGGTAGATTTATTTGTCATTTTTCTTAAACATGGTTTAAGAAGAAATTAAATTAAAGTTGACCCTAAATCCTGCTACATATGTTGGCGTTAAGGGAGGGTTTGATAAGTCTCACAGCCTGGGGAAAGAAGCTGCTCTGTAGTCTGGTGGTTTAGGCTGCAGATACTTCTGTATCTTTTTCCAGATGGCAGCAGGGTGAACAGACTGTAGCTGGGGTGGCTGCTGTCTTTCAGTATTCTTTGGGCTCTGTGGAGACACCTCACTTCACCGAGGTCACTGTGACAGTGATGTTTTGGGCAGTTTTAATCACCTGCTGTAGAGCCTTCCTGTCCTGGGTCGTGCAGGAACCATGCCAAATCCTGATGTTTCCAGTCAGGATGCTTTCTATTGCTCCTCTGTAGAAGTTAAACAGGATCCTGCTCTGGAATTTCAAAGTTTCAGTAAAAAGTAAAGCCTTTTCTGTGCTTTTTTAACCTGGGTGTTTATGTGTTATGACCGAGATAGGTTCTCAGTGATCGTAATTCCAAGGAAAAGGAAAATGATAGTTGTGGATTTTTGAAGTAGGGCTGTATTAGATACTTATGTATAGTCAGTGTATTACATACAGTAGCTGGCAGTCAGCTTCCAGTTTGTAGAAACAGACAGGAGTGACCCACACAGTTAAGCATTACTGTGCTGTATAGAGGGGTTGATATCAAAATCTGTTTCAGCCACTTTAAAAATGGCCTTTCTAAAAAATACAATATCCGTCGAGATGGACGCTGTATTGAGAGTGTTTTCAACGTGAAGTTTCATTGCAGTGGGATCGTGTAACAGCCGCTAACAGCAATTATGCCCCAAACAGCTGACCGGCGGTGGATGAGAAATGTAGTGCCAAAATAAAAAGCTGTGTGATGGAGAGGTTGAGCAGCGAAAACACTCTAAGGGGTCATTCACACAGCAGCGGTCCTTGTGTGCAACGCCAAACTTTTGTTGCAATTTGGCCTGTCGTTCACACATCAGCAGCGTTTTGGAGATCTGAAAATGCTATCCTTTGTCACCAGGTTCCAGAGTGTAATCATTTAAAAACGCTACACCCTCTGTCGCCGTGTAAAATGGCAATGCACAAATCTTGTGAAAGTAATGATGTCACAGCCGCACATTGTGCATGTGTGTGGTGTCCTTCTGTGGTGTGTCATTACAAAGTAACCCTGCCAACTACTGGCCTGGCATGCATACAGCATTTTTGGTTGTTTGTTTACGGATCCATTTTACAAAGCAGCTGTGTGAGAAACTTTGACTATAATACAACTCTCACATTGACCATGAGACATATACATTTGGTTCATTTTCTTCAAGTTCATTCAAGTTCATTTTCTTGTAGTGAAAAAAATTAAATAAATAACGGATAACTTCTGACAGTAGCACAGTGCTCTCTCCCTTAACTCTTGCGCACCCGTGCAGGAGTGAGTGAGTTACTATGGTTACAGGGCCACTCAAGGAGTTTGAGCCGCTCCAGCCACTCGAGCATCTTGTCTGCCTGGCTATGTTCATTTTTTCGTGGATGAGGTCGGACAAGGTTGTTATTCCTTATTTTCCTGCCGTCTAGGTGCCCAATAATGTTCAGTTCTTTCTGAATTTGGATTAAAGTGGAGTGGAGAAACATATGTCATTGTCACATCCCCATATGTGCACACAAAGCATGTGCAGAAAGAACGCAGACATGAATCAGTTTAATCGCTTTACATGATACAAATTTCCTTTTAATCGCTTTATGAAAAGATTTA
>NW_024620966.1:0-1535 GCF_008729295.1 Plectropomus leopardus | reverse complement strand
ACACACACACACACACACACACACACACACACACAAATACATATACTGTATATATGAATATATAAAAGGCAGGATTTTCGCATGAGGTAATGTGTACAACACAACAGCAGTATAACACATATAGATGTAGATGTAGATGTAGATATAGATATAGATATTGGTATAGATATTGATATTGATATAGATGTAGATATAAATACAGATATAAATATTGATATAGATATAGATGTAGATATAGATACAGATATAAACATTGATATAGATATAGATGTAGATATAGATATATAGATACAGGTATAAATATTGATATAGCTATAGATATAGATACAGATATAAATATTGATATAGATATCGATGTAAATATAGATATAGATATAGATATAGATATAGATGTAGATATACTGTATAGCCGTCGTGGCTGCGGTGCCGCTGTCGGCCTGCAGGGGGCGACATCGCTTCGTCTCCGTCTCCTTCATCTCCACGGAGAGAAAAATGGCGGAGCGGAGCTGTGGAGGCTGCCTCGGTTGAGCTGCTGGCGGTTATAACAACAACAGACGGGCTCACAGTCACCGTGGAAGGGGGCCGGAGAGTAGCGGGGGCACCGCCGCACGAGCAGGGCGAGGTCGATCTCTGAACCGGCGGAAAATTTCATTTACTTTTTGTCCTGGAAACCAGAGAGCCGAGCGGGGAGCCACGAAAACAAGTCGGACATGAACGGGGTAAGTTTGCTTGTTATGAAGCCATCTCCACCGAGCCAAAGTGCCCGAGAGGAAAGCCCGATTAACCCCGGTATTAACGCTGCTTTATGAGGAGATGAGTCTAATGCGTTTGTATTAAATACAAATGTAAGCGAGTGTTATTATTTACTCTGAGCTGGTCACTGCAGCTATAAAAGAGCCTGTTTTGTTGAGAGCTTTGCTAACATTAGCTACATGTGGCTGCTAGCTCAGGACATAAACAGTGTTTATAACATTTGGTGACGCAAATAAAAAAGGTTTATTTGTGGATTTTAGGCGTTTTTATAGCTTTAAGTTAGCAGCTTTAGTGTGTTTTTAAATGGAGTCGGTTTAACATGTATGTAATGAGCTGAGAGGCCTGTGGATTTAAAGGGACTGATGTGGAGCTGATGTGGGTGTGGAGGCAGCATGGTCCCTCCTCAGGGCCCCACCCACACCACAGATGGACATTTACCCAAATACTGCGCTAAAATGCAGTTTTAAGGCACTTTACCTGAGTATTTCCATTTATACAACTATATACATGTACTCCACTGCATCTCAGAGCTAAATATGTAACTTTTACTGCACTACGTTTGTCTGGAAGGGTTATTTTTTCTAAGAAAGGATAAAAAATATAACAAAATATATACATCTGTAACTTATACATATGCTATATGTTCATGATGGATGGTTGCATAGGATAACATAATATATACACATGATTTGTAGTAACTTCACTGCATAATTATAGAAATATAGCATATGAATATCACTGCACAGTATTTGTACTAGAGTGGTACACAGCATGCACACACA
>NW_024620965.1:0-2533 GCF_008729295.1 Plectropomus leopardus | reverse complement strand
TTTTAAAGTTTTCACTATTGTTCTAATTACCTGCTCATGTTTTCCTGTACTTTACAGACATTTGTCTTTGTGTGAAGTACTTTGGGCTGCATTTTGTGTATGAAATATACTTCATAAGTCAAATTATTATTATTATTATCATTATTATTCAAATTTGTACTTAATAAGTACCACTTATCAGGAAGAGTTAAAAAGGTAATTAATGGATCACTCAGCACAAACCGATGTTGAGAAGCCAAATATTGTACAAGTCCGCAGATGTTGATTTTCTTTATGTTTATTTATTTATTTTTTTTATTACAGGGGACCAAATAGGATTTGAAGAGCTATTTATCTATTTTTTTTTCTCTTTGTGATTTAGTTCATGGTTTCTAGGTATTCTACTTTTATCAACCATTGAGGAGTGAGATTATTTTGTGGAGCTGCTGTATGTATTAGACAATCGTTGACTCTGTGTTGATTGTTGTGCGTTGTATTGGTGTTTTGTCAAACTGTGAATATGTATGCTATGTTATGTGTATTTGTGTAATCTTGCACATGAGATAGTGTAAATGAGAATAATGGAGACCCCAGAAAGAGTAGCTACTGTCTAAAACAGAAGCTAATTGGGATCTTAATAAACAAACAAACTGTAAAAAACAAAACAAAACAAAAAAAAACCCCACAAAAAACCCCCAATGAAATAAAAAAGAGATTTATTATTGCTCTTAAATTGTGCATCACTGCTAAAATAAATTTTTAAAAAGTGTAATTCATTTTTTTGCTTGCCAAGAGACAATCAAAACTTTTTTGAAGGTTACAAGTCTGAATGTTTTTATTTCGTGGAGGGTAGCTAAAATTTATTTTTTTTAAAAGTTCTTGCCTTCAAGTACTTCATATACTAGTGTGCACAAACTGCTACAGAATGATACATGTAGTACTGCCATACAGCATACTTTTAGCAAAGCTGGAGTAACTCAGTCTGAAATAAGCAGAATCTTCTGTCATGGCATTTACTTAAATTTATCTTTTTACTTGACTCTGTATGTCTACTTTTTTTCTACTGATTTACAGATTTACTTGGCCACGACATATTAATATGTCTATCTCTGTATGAAAGTTTCTGCCAAACTGCACTGATGTCTTGTATGAGTACATATACTTGCAAAGAAACAGTAATCTAAAAAAATCAGACTCAAAAGCGAGGGCTCGTCCGGGATTTGAACCCGGGACCTCTCGCACCCTAAGCGAGAATCATACCCCTAGACCAACGAGCCGCATGACGTCGCAGCCAAAATTTGAGAAATTGACCCGACAACAAGTACCGGTTAAAAAGTCCAAAATAAAGATATGTTGTGTGTCTGCGTTTAGCAACAATTTTGTCTCTGCAAGTGACTGCGGCACCCTGAAGCTAAGTCACGACTGTGCACAAGTTGGCCAAACTTTCAGTGAATTGCAGCAAACTCAAATTCCCAACCCTTTGAAAGCATTGCGAAAGAAATAAACAATAAGCAATTAGCATGCAAACCATCTCAAAGTACACACACTGTCCATTGCCACAACTTTACTAAGTAATTAATTCTCTGTGTACTCACCAAACCTGAGGCTGTCTCACATCATGACTGCAGCTGCTTTAATTGCTGAATCGTGATGTTTCCCTCTGTGAAAACAGAAAACAAAGTGACATTTGAAGGTTAATTTCTCCTTAATTTCATCATTAATTTGTGTTTTTTGAGTACTGTGGCAAAGTACGACGTCCAGACGTGAATATTTACCGGAAAAAGCACGTTTCTTTCGACGGAGGCCTGTGTGTTTGCTGGTAATTAACGTCGTGTCACCGTGAAAAGTTTGTTGGAGGAATCCATCTTTATGGACCATTGACACACTGATGTTACGTCACCTAACAACCGCCAGAGGGCGTCATTGGTTACCAAGAAGAGGCTGGACAGAGGAGCCACACGAGGCGAGAGCATCCCTCCCCTTACTTCCGGCTTCGTTTATCAATTTTCTCAACTTTATTAACCTAATCCCACTCAGGGCAATTAGTTTAGAGCAGCATGTTTAAATCCTCTCGGACAGTCGATTTGTGTTTCTGTCACTGTTTCTCTGCTTCTTTTTAGAAATAACAAAAACAGCTTTTTCAACATGCGTTTTTCAAAATCAGGATATAAAAATATTATGCATTAATATGATTTCCTACTTGGGTGTGCATAGCTGTTGAACACAAACTTCTCGCTCTGAACCAAAAAACAGTGGTTCATTCAGAAGGAAATAGCAAAAATAGCGTACGAGTCTATAATGACAAAATCATGACGTAAACATGGCATCTAAAGGGTTAAAATTATGAAAATTAATGAATACTTGATATTTGTGATGTTGCTTAAAAATAATTATATCCTGATTTTGAAAAACACATTTTGTTTGCAGAGTGATACCAGTGTGGGTATTTGACACTGCACAAAAAATAATAACGTATAAAAATCAATGTTGCTGATGTTCGAAAATAATTCTTTTTTTTGTTTTCTTCATCTACAAACATAGTGGCATCATGACA
>NW_024620964.1:0-4029 GCF_008729295.1 Plectropomus leopardus | reverse complement strand
TGGGGGGGGGGGGTTCTTAACACTTATATATTTCATACAAAATACCTATTCTGTATTTGCTTTCTCACCCTAATATTTGGGCTCTTGTTTGTAATCAAACAAACATACATGAGGAATAAAAAAACAAAAATAATAATATAACCAAAACATTGTCACATGTGGACCCACACTGGAGCTACATTACTCTGACAGCTACAGAAAATAAATTCACCATTATGTTATATGATTGTAATTTAAGTTATTACATACAAGATATTTCCATGATTTTTACAAGTCCAATGACTTCACTATGCCTGGAAAATTTAATTTTAAAATTCCATGACTTTTCCAGGTTTTCCATGACCATGGATACCCCGTGTTACTAAGCAGCACTGTCAGTGTGGACCAAGCCGTGTCCGAAAGACACACACACACACACACATTAAAAATAGTCAGTGTTGCTGCTTCCCTTTTTAATAATGTAATCATAATATGGCTTGATTTGTTGAGTGATGAGCATACAATGTTGATTATTTCAAAGTCATCTGACATCTGAATGCAGTATACAAAGGGGACTTTCAGCACTGTCACAATTCCATCAACACTTCACCCCCAAAATGATCATTTGTATATCAATAACACAAACAACTTTGTAAAGAAATCTGCTTTTCCCACATGCCTCCATGGTGAACAGAGAATCCAAAATCAGAGAAAATTGTTGATGAATTCACAAACGGGGGCTGCATTTAACAACAACAAAACTATATAATTTGTCAACATACTCTCATGCAACTCGTGCAGCATAATCCATAACCCACATCATTTTGCTCAGAACTCCACAAACTGAGTCCACTGATCCCAGTTACTCTAATTTCAGTCACTGTCCCTCTGCTGACCAGTGCTGGGATGTAACTAAGTGCAGTATTTAATTACTGTATTTAAGTACAACTCTGAGGAATTTTAGTCTCATGTGACTTTTACTCCACTATACTTCAGAGACATAAATTGTACTTTTTACCATTACTTTACCAATTAGGATTTTTGCACACAAACCGTATGAAAGTATACAAGTGCAGCTAAAACAAGTAGTTGATTGGTAAGAAAATCAGTTAAAATGTGTTCCAGCTTGCCATATGTTTGAGGACTTGCTCCTTTTTTCTTAATTATTATCATATTATCTTTTACTTATTAAATTTGTTTAAACCTTTTTGCATGCATCATTTTACTTTTAATACTTCAATTCATTTCCATGAATTCACTTTGTTTACATTTATCTAACAGCACATCAGTTTCACTGCTACATGAGGACCGGTGTGTAGGATTTAGTTGTGTTTCGTGCAGTCGGACTGCATTTGTGTGCTGCTCGCTCTCTGGTGTTTCTCCAGGTGCCACACTTCCTTCCTTCTTTGGCTCATCAGAAACATACAGGTTAAAAGCAGAGACATGCAAACGGAGCCAGCAGGCCAGTTTGGCAGCTGAAGTGCTTTGAGTTGGTTGCAGTTTGACGATACTCAAGTTATGGTGTACTTAAGTCAGTGATCTTCTGAGCTGTTTAGAGGGAGGGGGCTAAATCTATTGTTTGAATTATCGACTAAAAAAATGTATTCACAAACTTAAACTTGCTTTATCATTTAAAGAAAGTTGTGTGAAAGTTTTGTGCGCATTTTTATTTGCTTTTTTTTTTTTAAATAAACCCTAACTTTTGTTTACTTCCTTTGTCTTGTTCCTTTTTGCACCAGTTTCATATTGTTCTTACTCCCCTCAACCCCTGAGCCTGTTTGGGGAACAAAATAAATTGCATCTAATCTAAAGGTGAGAACTGCAGATTGCAACCAGCTGAAACTTCTGCCTTGAGCCAAATGTGAACTGCACACGAGATTCCGAGTACAAAGACTTGCTCATGAAGACGTTTTCCAAGAATCAGTCAGTCATTTTCTGTAAGCGCTTGTCCTTGTAAGGGTTGCGGGGGGGCTGGAGCCAATCCCATCTGTCATCGGGCGGAAGGCGGGGTACACCCTGGACAGTTCGCCAGACTATCGCAGGGCCGACACATATAGACAGACAACTAAGGGCAATTTAGAGTCACCAATCAACCTGAGCTGCATGTCTTTGGACTGTGGGAGGAAGCCGGAGACCCTGGAGAGAACCCACGCAGACACGGGGAGAACATGCAAACTCCGCACAGAAGGGCCCCCGCCCGGACCAAACCCCGTACCAACCGGGATTCGAACCAAGGACCCTCTTGCTGTGAGGCATCAGTGCTAACCACAAAGCCACCGTTTTCCAAGAATCTCCCCTTAAATTTAAGACTAGATCCTGGTAAAGACTTTAGTTATTCACAGTCTCATATTGTGATGTAGCTCATTTTATTTTCACTGGGTGTCCAAACCTTGCAGACTCCAAAAATGTTGATATGCATCGGTCAGAGTTTCTCTACAGGTATATACATTCTCTCATTGTTTGGTAAAAACACTCTTATATTCAAAAACATAATGCTAGTTTTTAATACTAAGATTATACTGCACAGTTTGAGTGAGGGTTTGTAAAGAGATGTTTTGTTGTTTTTAAACGCAGCCCACCGTGACTTCAATACATGTATTCTTTTCTCATTTTAGTTCATTGTAAGAGCTGAGCTGGAAATTACAAGATTAAACAAAATACACAATCTTGCCCAAAATGTATGCCATATGCATGAACACAGCCAAATTGTTAAAAAAAAGAAGAAGAAATATGAAAAGTACATAAAATGCACCAAACAGTCCCTAAGGGCTGAAGACAACTGAATACTGTTTTCTTCAGATCGGTCTGGGCAGGATTACGTCATCACATCATCAACACAAAAATGCAAAGTCTGTAAAATTATATTATTCAGTCTTGAAAAAATATTGGAAAAGAAGCTGTGAAAACACTGTGTACACAAGGCCAAAACGAAAGATAAGATGCTTTCAGCTGTAGTCCATTTAGTGTGGACTGATTAATTGAATCCTATAAACTGTACAGTTGTAGCTTGTGTATGCAAGTACATTCAAATACATAATTGTGAAACTGAAAGCATAAAGAGAAGGGTTACAAAGTAATCCTTCAGTAATCTGCCACATACTGTAGAGACTACAAATGCCGTGCTACAGATGAATAGTATCCATTTCAATCATGCACTTTTTTTCCATCAGTCGATGCAACATCAAGCTCATACATATGAGAGGCTGTTTCAGAAAACACATGCACATGAAACCTAGACCTCATGGAAACATCTCCTGGCAAACCGCACAAATCTCTACACCCCTCTAAGTTAGTTAGCCCACGCTAGCTGTCGCTATTTATAGCCATGACAGAGCAGCTAAAAGATGGCTGGGGGGTGTCAGGCCGCACGGTACGTCAGAAGAGATTGGTGCTTTCTTTGTTGTGGAGCAGTGTGTCCAGACTGTTGGCTGGATTGGGGATAATAAAAGAGATCCTTAGATATGTGCCTCGCAGTCCTCTCTACCGCCCACTCGCTCATTTTGTCATCTCTCCGTCTGCCTGTCTTTGCAACTCAAAGAAGAGCTGTGACCTCACAGAGCTGACGTGTTCTTTCAAGTGATCATCCAGGGGGTCAAATGGGACTACATACACCAGAGGATCCCCGAAAATGTCAGCCACTACTATGCATGTTACTGGAGGATTCCACTAGAGGACACACTAAAGAACTAATACCATATACATATACTATGGAGGATATTTTTGGTCAAATTAAAAGTCCCAAATAGAGAATTTAAAGAAATAGAAGTTTAAAGGATTGTTATTTTACTATACTTCTAGCAATCATGAGGCCATAATTAAACTTAAAAGGAAAAGAAAATTGAAAAATCAAATTGAACATGTGAAATGTAAGTGTAAAGTGACACAAAAGAAAGTGGCATTTAAAATGCAAAAGCTTAAAAGGAAATGCTCAAACTGAAATACTGAAATCTTAAATTAAGAGAAAAGGTGAGATCAAAAATGGCAATGATGGAAATAAGAAACGAGTAACACCAGCTATGTAACATAAAAAAGAGAAATGTAAAAGCTTAA
>NW_024620963.1:0-2003 GCF_008729295.1 Plectropomus leopardus | reverse complement strand
TGATGTTTTCATGCTATTTTGGATGATATCATATGCAATAACCTTTTTGTGCAGTTTTGGACGACCTACTACAGCAAGGCTTTTTTTATGCTATTTTGAACGACATGCTATAGTTTCAATATTTTATGCTATTTTGGATAACAGGCTATACTATGACTTTCTGTAGATTTTTGGATGACCTACTATAAATTGACTTTTTTATGCTATTTCGGAAAACATACTATAGTATGACTTTAATGTGCTATTTTGGCAAAGTATAGCGTGATTTTTTTTATGATATTTTGAAAGACATACTATAGAATGACGACTTAATTCTATTTTGGACAACATACCCAGTATGACTTTTTTATGCTATTTAGGACAACAAACAATATTATGATTTTTTTTAATATGATTTTGGATGACACAGTTTTCTATGACTTTGTAATTCTATTTTGGACAACATACTATAGAATGACTTCTTTGTGCTATTTTGATCACCACACTATAGTATGAATTTTTTTTTGCTACATCCTGACAACTTTTTTTTCTGTTTTGGACGACATACTATAGTATGATTTTTTTGCAATTTGAGACGACATTCATTAGTATGACTTTATGATAGTATTTTGAACGACATACTATAAAATTACTTTTTTATTGTTTTTTTTTTTTGGATGACATACTTTAGTATGACTTTATAACACAATTTTGGACAACATATTATGCAATGACTTTTTTACGCTATTTTAGACGACATACTTGAGTATGACTTTTTTGTGCCATTTTGCACAACATACTATAGCATAACTTTTTTGTGCTATTTTGAACAACATCGTATGACTATCTTGTGACATTTTGAACGACATACTGTAGTTTGACTTTTGTATGCAATTGTGGACGACATACTATATGATGCCTTTTTTGTGCCATTTTGGATGACATACTATAGTTTGACTTTTTTGTGGTATTTTGAACCACATACTGTAACGTGACTTTTTTATGCCATTTTGGATGACATACTATAATATGACTTTTTTGTGCCATTTTGGAAGACATACCATAGTATGACTTTTTAACGCTATTTTGGATGACTACCCTGTCAGCATTGCATTCACAGGTGAAAAGCATTTTACCATCTGCAGCAACAGCAGTTCTCCACAACTTGAAGCCAGGAGACTCTGTACTTATCAAAGACCATAGGAGGCGCCACTGGAAGCAGAGGCAGTACCAAGGTCTGTTCCAGGTTGTAGGAAAAGCCACTTGGGTCCACGCCAGCCATTGTAAACTTGTTCCAGAAACATTTCACGACACAGGGCCCTCCACCCAACTGCCAAACACATTAGCTAATGCCCAGGGCAAATTAAAGTCACCACAACGCGTTGAGGATTCGTCAGGAGTGTAGGCAGATCGCTGCTCCTAAGGTGACCAACACACATTCCAGGGAAACATCGAAGGTGACATGAACAAAACAACGCAACGAGTGAGGGGTGAAACAGCGCCCTAACACCGGCAAGTAGGGTGCCAAGCTACCACCTAAATGACAGCAGTAGACAACTGTGGCACCAATGAGGGATCAGTGATGGAACCCAGATGACAGCCATGGCACCCATGCAGACACCCTGGAAAGTGTGGCCTGTGTGGTTCAATGTGCTTTCTTTTACTGATCTCATCTCACTGATTGCAGTTCCAATTGTGTTCCTGTTAGACACTCAGCATACGCTGACAACCACCTCATGGCTTTGACACAACCAGCGTTCCATCCTCAGAAATCCGTTTAATCACACTGACATCCTTAAAAACGACGCCTTGTTATTGTACACTTACTACACTACACGACAACATACTGACAATTCCTGTTTATTTTGTATGTCAGCGCATCCTGAGCTAATGGTTATGCCAACTCTGTACACATCTCAAACGTGTGCCGCCGATCCAGAGTACACAGCAACAAATAATCATATGGTGTTTTGGGCCGTTTATGCATGCTCTCACCCGTTTTTGGAACATGTCATATTTTGCCA
>NW_024620962.1:0-1538 GCF_008729295.1 Plectropomus leopardus | reverse complement strand
CCCAGCTAATATTTAGATAATTTTAAAAAAAAATTGCAGTTTGCGGGAGTTGCAGTTTCCCCATGTTTTAGAAAGAAATCAAACCAATTTGATATGATTCAAGGGTTAAATAGCTCTTTGGAGGCGTCTCAACACAGCACAAGAAACCTGATGTTGATCGTGTAAAACTCATTGTCAGTGCAGTGGATACTTTTTGCAGCGTGCAGCGTCAGATGGAAATCTACCTGCTCATATCAAGCCTTTCGTCACAGCCGGCTGTTGCCAAGATACATAGATCACTTTATATTAAATTCCTTCCTGAACCTGACACACAGCTGTAAATCAGAGCATGAAAAGAAAGTTAATATGCTGCTCTCTCTCTCTCTTTCCATAACTTTAATGTCTTTTAGTTAATGCGCCAAAAATGCCCGGGCTGTTTTACATCTCTCAGCGTCGAGGTCACTGGAGGTCAAACCACTTAAGAGTCTTTTTATTTTATTTTAAATAGTTTTGTTTTTGGCTTGATTACGGGTGGATTCCCACTCTGACAGATGCTTTCATCCTCTCTCTGTGTATAATTATGGAGAAATGATTCAGACTGAAATGTGCTTTGTTAATTTCCCAGCGTTCCCCGGGGTGTTATTAACCGTGTGTCTGAGGTACGATCGGCGAGGCTTTTCGGCTCATTAAGACGCGGGGTTAAATGGGTCAGAGCCTGATGAACGTTTCCAGGGAGGAGAGTTCGCGTTTCCTCACAGCCATATCTGCTGCTCGCACTTTTTCCTGCGCTGACACTTTCACCGCCGACGTGGCAAAGGACAGAAAAACTTATGTAACGCTCCTTCTCTAAACATTGACTTTTTCTTTTTTTCCAGGGATTAAAGCAACAGTGCTTGATTGGAGGTTATTGTGGAAATTAAATGTCATATTTTTTGTCAGAGGGTTATTCATTACATGGTAAAGTTTTCGGGGTGAGACTAATATTTGTGGATTATATTGGCTTTTAACTCTTTGAAACCCAGATCAACATCAGTTTTCTTGTACCGCATTCATTTTTGCAAGCTGTTCAACCCTTTGAAACCAGAGCTAATTGGTTTGATTTCTTTTGAAAACACGGGGGAAAGGCAGCGAGCAACTTGGCAGGAAATATCCCACACATTGCTAGAAATTAGTAAAAGGTGACAAGAAAAAGTGCTGGTGGAAAAAAAGAAGAAAAACAAAGTGTGTGTGTGTGTGTGTGTGTGTGTGTGTGTGTTAAAAACAGACAAAACAAAAAATAAATCAGTAAAAATAAAAAGTGCTTAAAATGATAAAAGTTCTGCAACATAATCTTAAAAAGTAATTATATGTAACTATGTTAATATGTAATTTCTTCCAAAAACATGGGAAAAAAGCAGCGAGCAAGGACAAATGAACCAAACATTTTTATTAAACTAGTAAAAAGTAAAAGTTACCCTAACCCTAACCCCCGCCCGCATGACATGACCTGCACAATTTTTATTTTATTTATTTATTTAAACAAATCATAGTAAAAAGAGAATGATATTTATAATTATTAT
>NW_024620961.1:0-1666 GCF_008729295.1 Plectropomus leopardus | reverse complement strand
TCAGGATCAGGATCAGGATCAGGATCAGGTTCAGGATCAGGATCAGGATCAGGATCAGGATCAGGTTCAGGTTCAGGATCAGGATCAGGATCAGGATCAGGATCAGGTTCTGTCTCTATGGGGCTGGATAGTTTGATAGATGAGGGCCACTAAGATTCGGTCACAGGTCAGGGACCTTCAACATGTTGCACCGGGGGGCCACTTTTACAAACTGACAGGAGGCCAGGGGCCACTTGCAGCAGATCTACGTTTCTAGGATTTTAGAACATTTTCTAAAATTTTAGGACATTTCTAGGATTTGAGGACATTTCTTGGATTTTAGGACATCAGGGTCTTAGTTAGGCCCTCTGTCGGGGGTGTGGGGGCTCTATTTTGATGCTGTTTTATGCACTCTGGCACCTTATGGATACTAAAAGTACAAAAAATTCCCAGTGTTATAAACTTAATTTTTATTGCCAATTTAAAAATGGTTCACGAGCTGTAAATTGGGTATCAGTGGTTTATAGAGTTACTTCTGTACGAGTCTGCAAACTGATGTTTCTAGGGAAGTAATATTTCTGCAGACTGTAGCTTTGATAAAGTATTACAGTACTGTTGTATATTTTATGTGTTGTGACATCATGCTGACATCACAGTGCGTGCACTGACATCACAGCATCCATTAACTCTTCGTTTTCAGCTCAGTGTGTTTATCATCTTTAATTTCCTCACAGATCATCACGTCATCGTCAGTAATCTAAATACATGATGACATCATCCTACAGGTCATGACATCACTTGAATAATAATAAAGATAAAAATCACAAAACACATCACATGACAAAATCAGCTGGGACGTGTCTGAGCAAGAAAACTCTGTCACTCTGTTACCATGGCAACAGGAAGGCACTTTTGATGACGGGCACAGAGAACAGCCAATGAGAGTCCAGCCTGAGCTGACGAGGAAACCAGGAGAGGAGAGGTCACAGCGCCGAGTCATCGAGGTACGGCACATGCTCAGTAACGTCAGGTCAGTACTCGGTGAGGACGACTGACTCGTTTCACTGACGCGTCCACACAAATGCCGACCTCTGAGGCCGAAACATGACGCCAACGCTGAACTGACGACAACTGCAGTTCATCTAACGGCCACCGGAGGCTCCAGAACAGAGACCATCCGAAAAAACTAAATTTACTAATGTATGAAAAATCATAGTGTGACGAGTGGTTAAGTATTTTATGGTTAAAGTTAATTAATGTCTAAAAACCTCATCACAGTCTGAACAGCATTTAAATATTTTACAGTTTATTAATGTATGAAAAATCTGTCACGCTGTGAAGAGTGTATAAATATTTTATAGTTGTAGTTTATTAATGTATGAAAAACTTGTCACGCTGTGAACAGCGGTCAAATATTTTCATTGTGCTCGGTACCCCGACAGACAGGGCAAGAAAAATGGGGACGGGTCAAAGGTGCCATTCACAACTTTTCACAATTAAAAAACTCAAAAATAAAAATGCGTTTGAACTGAGCCGAACTGAAGCGACCCGCTGCAGGAAACGCAGCGACTGTTTCTGCGGTAACCGTCTCACATCACAGCTGAGCATGTGCCGAACCCCACAGCCTTCAGTCAGTAACACTCGACTCTGATTGGCTGAGGGAGAGAGGTGAAGTTAGATGCGTGTG
>NW_024620960.1:0-1249 GCF_008729295.1 Plectropomus leopardus | reverse complement strand
TCAAAATTTAACAAGTCCCAAAAACTGCTGAAAACACCTGAAAATAGCATAAAATAACCTGTCAAGACACGCCATAGCAAAGAATGCATCAAAAACAGTAAAAAAGTCCAAGACATGGCATGTTGAAAAAATGACTGAAAAAGCAAGGCTATAGTATGGCAAAAATGTCAAAATATGACATGATGCCAGTTATGGCCCTGAGCTGTATACTGTAACCCCTTCGTCTCACTGTATGTGGATGTACGTGTGTGTCTAACGACATATTTAGTCACAGTTGTCCCCAGGGGGCGTGTCTTTTCCGGTGGCTGGTGATTGGTGCTGCTGGTCGGTGCGGGGCTCTACCAATCCAGGAGGGACGGTGGTTATAAAAGTCCGGCGTGCTCTACTGATGGCGGCAGACACCACGTGTACCTCCTCGTTGTTAAGTTGTTACTTGTGACTTGTGTAAACTGTAACCGAACTCGATTCCTGTGCGTGTCCCAGATTTGGGCCAGGGTAAGACTAACATACTGATTTCGTACTGCACTCACCATAGGTTTTGTCTCTGTTTAGTTTTGACTGGGTTCAGGGGTGCTGTTTATTTGTCTTTCTGATTTTCACAACGTCGCTAGAGTAGTTAGGTTTTGTTTTAGAAATAATTGCGTTATTTGGCACTGTAATCTTAAGTTTTAGATAGTCACCTTGAGTTTTGCTTTAAGGAGTCCTCTTTTTGTTATATTCATTTCATTGTTTTGATAGCACCTGGTGGCTCTCAATATCCACATGTCCTTTGTTTTTAATAAATACACCTGAATTGACAATCCCCTCCAACGTTTGTGTGTGTTACTTCCATTTTCCACATTGCGAGCTGGGTTTGTAACGTCCCCAAAACAATTAAAAACACCTCAAAACAGCATAAAATAACCTGCCAAGTCACGCCATAACATGGAATAATACAATAACCGCCAAAAACACCATGATTATGCGTGGTGAAAAAATGGCCAAAAAAGCAAGGCTATAGTATGGCAAAAATGTCAAAATATATAATGTCCCAAAAACTGCTGAAAACACCTTGAAATAGCATAAAATAACCTGTCAAGTCACGCCATAGCATAGAATTTTTGCAAAAACAGCCAAAAACACCATAATAATGCATGTTGAAAAAATGACCGAAAAAGCAAGGCTATAGTATGGCAAAAATGTCAAAATTTGACATGTCCCAGAAACAGCTTAAAACAC
Source organism: Plectropomus leopardus (assembly GCF_008729295.1). Lineage (NCBI taxonomy): Eukaryota > Metazoa > Chordata > Actinopteri > Perciformes > Serranidae > Plectropomus > Plectropomus leopardus. Next base: position 31 of record NW_024620960.1, on the reverse strand, counting down.
ATCAAAACAGCATAAAATAGCCTGCCAAGTC
>NW_024620959.1:0-3346 GCF_008729295.1 Plectropomus leopardus | reverse complement strand
TATGGACATTTTCCCTAGCTCTTTAAAAAAGCTTTTTCACTCTTTGTGTCTTCATTAATTTTGCCTTTACAGATAATTACCTTGACGTCAGGGGAGTTAATTTAAGGCACTGGTGCCCAGTGATATGGTTGGTGGTGTAGCTCTGAAAGAAAATAGTTCCTACATGCAACTGCTCACAGCAAGGTCTGTGAATTATCTTGAGTAACTGGGTCATGATGTTTTTGATTTGGTGGTGAAATGTCCCTTTAAAGTTACTGGTTAATAATAGTCTTCCCCTGAACCCTTAATTATAATTCAGTTCTAAATCACTGTGATTTAACACAAAATGAATGCCAACTGCAAGACTCGACCTGTTTTCTCAGAAAGGATTAAAACCTAAAAAAAAAAAAAGCTCCAGACAAACTTACTCTGTATTCATAACAACAGTTTAGAGATTCACACACAATTCAGTAAGGAGACAGCAAACACTGGTTTAACTGGTTGAAACAATGGAATTCCCCAGTCCAACATACATACATAGAGCACTGATTACGTAAGAGTATTGAGAGTGGAACAATCAATCAGCTAATTATTGATTTCACACAGACACAACAGGGTGACCCCCTCCTTACACACACACACACACACACACACACACACACACTGAACTGCCCTCACACAAACCAGTGGGCAGCCAGGCCAGAGTCCAGCATTTCAAACAAACAGCCATTGAACGCCAATGAGGTCATGGCTTCACCGCCAGGCAAAGCGCTTCAGCCACTTGTCGGCCCAGTGCAAACCCAGTCTGGAGGGGGAAAAATAAACACCCACTGACAAACGTGAGCACTGAGGAACAGGACAGTAGAGGGTTTGTAGAGGAGCTTTACAAGAAAAGAAACATAATAAGAAACATATGTGTTTGGACTGCTTTATATGGATTCCCGTCCTGCTGTCGTGCCAGCTGGATGCCAGTTAAATGCTGAGTAGTCGCTCCAGAGTTACAACACTGCACAGAGCCGGGATTTTTTTTCTCAAAGCCCAAAGTTGACCAATCTGGGGCTGAAGAGAACAGCTGAGAAACGTTAGACGCTAACTGCAGCTCCAAGGCAGCTACTTGTCTCAGTCAGCTGTGTGATTCAACAGAAATGCTTTGGAAACACAAGCAGATCTTCCTCTGTGTGCTGGCAGTCTGCATCACAACACTGGTGGTAGGTAAGTCAAGAAAACACAGAATATTTTTTCCCTGCATCACCTTTTATTTGTGTATTTCTTGCAAGAGTTTATGTGAGGATGTTTGAGTGAAACAGAAAAGGAAAAAGGGGACTGAACTTTGTATGAACCTGTGTAACACTTAACACTTTCTGTTACCGTAATACACTACTAATTACTTTTATAATAGAGAATAATACATTTGAAACACAATTTCTGACTGCACAATGGCATAACTTTTGTATTATCAGATGGACAAGAAATTCAGTACTTTATGTGTTTAACTCTTTAAAACCTTCTTCTTTCAAAGGACGGGTAAAAAACAGAAACAGCAACTTAACAAGACACAGCCTAAGAAATTAGAGGGAAATTCGTTTTTTAAGAAAAGTTAAAGTGGAAAACAAACAAGGAAATGACCCAAAAAAATCCATAAAAAAAAGGAAAAAAAGTATACATTTTTTTTGTGTAACAAAATTTTAAATATATGGTTAAAATAATTACACATGTAGTTTTCTGGACATTTTCTATTGAATTTCTAAATTTTCTTCATCTTTAAATTAATTCTCAGGTAATTTCCTTGTAATTCTCTCTAATTTCTTGCAATTTGGGAGACATTTCTTGTTGTTACTTGCCTTATTCTTCATGTTTAAAAAAAAAAATTAAACCAATTTCCATTGGTTAGTCTCTTATCATCATCATCGTATCATCATCTTTTGTTCCCTCCCAACAAATATTTCGATTACAATTGATCTGGTAATTTGATGTGTATTTAAATGCAGTATTAGATAGAAGAGCGGGCTTGTTACATTAAATTTTCCCCTCATCCGATGTCAAATACACAAAATTGAATATTTTATTGTCTGAATCAAACATGTTTGCTGTTTTCTGATGTTCAACATTATATGTCCTCCTGATCAAACAGGCGTGGAGGAAAAGAGAGATGACGAGTGCGCTGACCTCAATAACACCACCTGGCTGGATTACCGGCAGCAGAGGGTCAAACTGCAGGTCCAGTACCTGCTGCTGACCAGGACAAACATGGACTGTGCTCAAATGTTCGATCATGAGTCTCTCGGTGACACACAGCAGGGGCCATCCTACTTCAACGTCTCTCGCCCGACAAAGGTCATCATCCACGGCTACAGGTGAGGAGGCCCTGTTTTCTCTGTGAGCCTCTGACTGTGAGCGATGAGCTCCTACATGAACACTCACCTTTCTGAAGAAGTTACAACAGTTATGTTTCTTTGACATTTTTCCACATCTGTGTTTTTGTTTGTGCTCTTTACTGCCTTGAAGTGGGAAAAAAAGGATGAAAAATGTGATGATGTCACTGTTATGATTTCTATGCATCATCCTGGATTTACCAAGATTGATGCACGAAAATGTGATGACAGTTCGGGTTTTTTTTTATTTCATTTTTCTTTTTTTTGTCAAATCATACAGCACTTACAGTCCTGATAAAGTAGCTTAGTTGAGCTATTGGTTTTTAAATAATAATAAATAAAAAAAATAAACAATAACTGATTTTTAAAGCTTTAACTGTGATTTTTTTTTTTTAAATCACAATTATTTAATGTCATTAAAAAAATATGCACCCTTTCAGTGTCTTTGAAACATCTCTAAGTCCTGAGCCTAAACAAACAGGAGATCAGTCATTTTTGGAAAGTCCCCACAAAGTGAATGCACTGTTCTTGTCATTTTTAGGCATTAACGGAATGAGAGATGCAACTCATGTAGGAAAAAAAAGGAAAATTTTAGACAAATATTCAAGCAATCCTGGGCCAAATAGATGACATACAGTGTGTAAGACATATAAGAAAAAGACAGCTCTTTACATAATTTTAGACAATATATGTGTTTACGTTTTAAGATTTTATGTTCACAAGAACCTCATCAACACATGCTCTAAAGAATATTCATTGACTGATTGATGTCTTTATTTCAAACATGTAAAATACAATAAAAACAGTAGTTAAAACCATATCAACAAAAGAGAGAGAAAAAAGGGACATGATGAATTCCATCCATTGATTGCATCAATGTACAGGTACGAAAGGGAGTAAGAAGAGGTCTAAAATTATTTAATCCTACCCTTTTAATACCTAATTAAACTGTCATCAAAAACTCCCCAGCATACACATACACATATTTCTAAATA
>NW_024620958.1:0-3497 GCF_008729295.1 Plectropomus leopardus | reverse complement strand
TGTGTGTGTGTGTGTGTGTGTGTGTGTGTGTGTGTGAGTGTGTGTGTGCCATTTCAAAGCAAGGCCACCAATACACGGGCATTCTCATTAGACACATGCTAACTAAATGCCCATATGTTTGCACACACAGGCCACCAATTGCTCTCTCTCTCTCTTTCACACACACACACACACACAAACACAAACACACACCACAGAAATGTATGCAGATGAAAATGTACCACATCACAGGCATAACACTGTACCACATCACACACACACAGACAGCACCTCCCTCACTCTTCCTCTTGAGGAAATCAGTCTCATCTGGAGCCTTGTAGGTCTTGCTCTCTAACTCTCTTATTTGGTCTTTCTTCTCCTCCTTCTCCGTCTCTCTATCCTCTAAAATTTCCTCCAACTGCATCTCCCAACCACCCCCCCTTCTAAAACAGACTGAAAAAAATGAAAAGATTGTGATGAGTTAACATTTACACACTCTCACTGCCTACAATTGCACACAACAGTTGTCAATGAGTAAACACGCTAAAAACTATCACGCAAATCACTGCATGCATAGCCACTGAAAATATTCAGTTTCCAAAGCCAAGAAAGTATGCCTCACTGATGGCCCAAAACAAACCCTGGAAAAGTATGTTAGACTCACACCGAAAGAGTTTGCTGTTTGGAGAGAAAGTGATAACTTTTAAAAATATCAGCCAAACAGGTCACATTTTTAAAACATCTGAGTATCGTTTGTTGTTCAAAAAAACAACAAAAAGTATGTTATGCAGAAAATCAGAAAAATGTCATGGTATACTATGTTGTGCAAAAAAATCATGAAAAAGTCAAAGTATAGTATGTTGTTAAAAAAATTATTTAAAAAAACCTCCATACTATACAATGACGCTCAAGAAATTATAAATATTTTGGAGTATAGCAGGCTACCAAAAAATCATGAGAAACGTCATAGAATATTATATCTTCCCAAAAAAATCATATCATATTAATGCATGTTATTCATAACATCATGAAAAAGTGATACTATAGTATTTCGTTCAAAAATTCACTAAGAGATCAAAGTACATTATGTCATTATTATGGTATCATAAAAATGCCATAATACAGTATGTTGTTAAAAAAATCATAGAAATGTCATACTATAGTATGTCTTCCAAAATATCATCAAGATGACATGATATAGTATGTCTTTCAAAAAATCCTATAAATGTCATAGTAAAATAAGTAGTTCAATAAGTTAAAAATGTAATATATACTATGTTGATCAAAAGATCATGAAAACATGATAGTATAGTATGCCGTGCAGAATCATAAAAAAACGTCATAGAATATTCTGTCATTCAAACAATCACAAAAACATAAAATATAGAATGTTGTGTAGAAATCATAAAAATGGTGAAAAAATGATAAACTATGTCAAAAAAATCTTAAAAATTTCATATTAAGTGTGCCAAGCTCTGGCACTGGTTATACAGGGAACAGACGGCCCGTATCAGGGGACCCCCCCCACAGGACCTGCCTTCTCCAAGTCCACAAAGCACATGTTGACTGGTTGGGCAAATTCCCATGCACCCTTAAAGGATCCTGCCAAGGGTCCAGAGCTGGTCCACAGTTCCATGACCGGGACAAAAACCGCATTGCTCCTCCTGAATCCGAGGTTCGACTATCCAGTGGACCCTCCACTCCAGTACCCCTGAATAGACCTTGCCAGAGAGGCTGAGGAGTGTGACCCCCCTATAGTTGGAACACACCCTCCAGTTCCCCTTCTTAAAAAGAGGGACCACCACCCCGGTCTTCCAGTCCAGAGGCATTGCCCCTGATGTCCAAGCATTGTTGCAGAGTCGTGTCAACTATGACAGCACCACAACATCCAGGGCTTTAGTGTGTTTTTCAAATAGTCATGAATACATCCTGGTATATTATGTCATTCAAAAAATCATAAACATGTCATAGTGCAGTATTTATATATATATATATAAATCATTTTAAAAAATGCCTAATGTCGTATTACACACAGAACACATCATCACAAAAACATGATAGTCAAAAGATCATGAAAACTTCATGGTATACTATGTTGAAATTATATAAATGTCATATTATTTTATGTTGTTCAAAAAAATCATAAACGTGTCATGGCATAGTTCGTTGCACAAAAACTCATGAAAAATGTCATAGAATATTGTTTCCCCTCCAAAATTAAATTAAACTATTATAGTATAGTATATTGTTAAAAAAAATAAAGAAAAACAAACAAACAAAACCCAAAACTCAAGTATAGAATGTTGTGCAAAAAAAAAAAAAAAAAATCAGAAATTCCACAGTATACTAAGATTTTGTCTCTAACATCAGATTGTGGTTGGCATCCTTCCTCCAACTAACTCTCCATGTGGATTTCATTTACTACGACAACAGTCTTTCCCTTCACCTAAAGTGCTATGACTTCACTTATCTAGCCAGCATATTTTTCAGTGTAAAAACATGGTGAATTGAACAGTAGTCCTGGGTTTGAACTTTGAACCTTAACATGTGCCTCCTTAGCATTATCCAAACAATTTGTGCCAGCATGTGCATTTATTGATGTCCTGGCGTTGGTTGCCATGTGCTTTTGTTGCCTAAACACAACCATGTGCAGCGCAATCCCACCATGTGCTTTTGTTTACATCACGGTAGCAGCATCCCTTAATGTCAATAGCAGTCACAAAAGGACACCTAGACTGTAATATGTAGATTCTGAGAGCCACTGCAAAGCGGCAACATGTGAGGACTTGCAATGTGAACGTGTTGGAGAGTTTATTGCAGATGGGGGGCAGTGTTTGGTGCTCGACTGTTTCCAACATGGCAGCCAGGTCACAAACCTCATATTACAGCTAAACTGTACAATAAATACACAGAGAAATAAGCAATGCAGACACACAATCTGAATGATGAAAGAATGATTGATGTGTGATCAGCGCTGCCTTGATTTCAACCAGTGATTGACAGCTGCATCAGAGACGCCTCAGCTCTGATTGGTTGTTTTTTGTTCAACTGCTGTGTATTCTAAGCAAATTGGTATATTTACTTTAAAGTTAAATGAATATTTTTTCTTATAATGTACCCTGTGTAAAAGATCTAAACATCCGACAGAACCCCGGAGTCGGCTGTGCAAATAAAGCTGCTGCGCCTTCTGAGATTTCTGCTGGTGCGTGTGTGTGTGTGTGTGTGTGTGTGTGTGTGATTTACCAACTTTACATGGTTCAAATACATGATTTGACATGTTAAAGTTTGTATTCTTTGATAGGCAGTCATTAAAGGCACCGTACTGTATATACATGTGTTTATGTGAATGTTTGCCAGAGGAGGTGGATGGTTTCTAAAGGAAGGGGGGCTTTGTTTCTGTTTATGTTGGGGGTGGGGGTTGGCGGGTATGGACGGAAGGGCAAGCTGGGGGTTCGGCTGGTGTCTGGAGAGACAGACACAGAGAGGGAGAGTGAGTATAAAGGATCTCATTGTTTTGA
>NW_024620957.1:0-3709 GCF_008729295.1 Plectropomus leopardus | reverse complement strand
CTCGTAACAATATAAAGACTGTTTGTATGATGTCTCCTTACAAAGGAGACTCAAACAAAAATTATGATCCCTCAAGTTTTCTTCACTTTCTGTCAAACGTGTGGAAGTTTGCTGCGAAAATGCAATAAATCTTAAAATATGAATTAAGTATTTCAGTTAAGCACTCTGCAGCCAATAGCTGTGTTGAAATTGAAAATTAGAATTTGAAATGATCATCAGTGATGTATGTTTATGTGGTGAAAACAGGATCTGCATTTGCAGCGCAGTCAGCCTGCACTTATCTGTTATCGAATGCAAGTGTTTCTCACAGTATCTGTATTAAAAGCTTCTTCTTAACTTCATTCAATCTCTGCAGGCACTTGAAAGCAGTGGGGCACATGTTGGTAAAGTGCTGAGTCAGAATGAAGAGCCATTACACACCGCCATCAACTGTGTTTACCTTCATCTTTGATGGACTAACCGCACAGACCTCTGCTCACATCAGACTGGTTGATGTGGGAATCTTTGCACTCAACTCATCTTATGATTTTAAGGGAAATTCTTAATTATTATTTCACAACTCAAATAATGAAATTATTCATCCAGCAACATAACTCCTATAAGAGTATGTACAATAATCTGCAAACACTCCTTATGTTAAACCTCCTTTCATTTTAGAGTAATAGCTTATGAATATATGAAAAACTTTTGACGGTATGAGCAGTAGTTAAAGCAGTCACAGCTCAGCCCTGAGCACAGAGGGCTGATTCTCTGCTGACAAATCAACAGACAGTGTTTCTAGCTTCTAAAAGGGAAGAAAAATGGGGACATAAGGAAGGGTCCCGTTGGTACCATTCACAACTTTTCACGATCGAAATCCAAAAAATAGGTACCGAAGTAACCAGAATTAAGTCATGCTTCTGGGTGGATACACAGCTTTATAACTAACACCATGGCAACAAGTACTAAACAGTACAGTTACAACATATTACTAACATATTACTGACACAAGAGAGAAAGAGGGAAGTGGTACATAAGGCTTATGGGTTGCTAATGATTCCAATGAATGATTCAGTGATCTATTGTGTAGTTGGTATGACAGACCTGATATACATGAGACTGCATGATTTTTTGTATTTCTGATAGTAGCTTTAGTGCTTTGACAATCAAATAAACCAAAATATGATAGCAAAGACAGTGGATTTTTGATAGTGGTAGACTTCCTCACTTAAAGGCAGTGTAAAAAGTCTAGGGCCGAGTGACTGGCTCTGACAGGTGAGGTATGATGGCCGATCACTCTCTGGCTCTTGGAAATCATGAAGGATAAAGGCTGGTTTGGGTCAGTGGTCTGGTTTAGTAGCCGTGAAGGAGAAAGGGGATTCTCTTGTCTCAATTGTTGTTGTTTGCAGGATGGTGTAACCATAAAGAAAGAGCTGAACGTTTTAGCTTGAAGGTTGTTCTGCCTCTACATTTAAAACAGTGGCTTTCCCATATAATAATGGTTGGTTAAAGCTTTAAACTCAGCTTTATTTGGCTGTTTATACTGGAGCGCATTGGGTGCGTCCCGAATCCCATCATTCTTTTTACTTTATGTGGTACAGCTGCCCTTTCAAAGTATGTCTGTTGCATGCAGTATGCAGACAACTACTTCTTCAGAACATGTTTTGCATGCATGTTTTTGGCTGTAACTCAAGTATTAATATGCTCAAATTTCAAAGGTCAGCTCTGACATCATCATGTTATATAATGATATTTGGACGAAACTAAATTGGTGACACTAATCTTGAAATGGTGCTGATTGTAAGGATCCTCCGTGTGTGAACCATCCATACTTTCACAGACATGGATGCAGGCTGCAAATTGTATGAGTGCAGCGCAGAGACATACAACCATTTGGTGGCATTTCTAGTGTTGTTGTTGGTTATCTCTACGATCTTTTTGCTCACGTAAACAATTAATATTGCTTAATTATTACCATTCAACTGGTTATCATCATCTCTTTAATGTGCTGTCATTTCTCATTGCGGCTTTTGACAGCTGTCAATCAGCTGAAACACGATATCTTTGGAATACCCAGAGGTAATTTCTCAAAATTTGGCACAAATATCCATCTGGACTCAATGATGAAGTCAATAGATTTTGGTTGTCACAGGTCAGGTCCCGATGACCTTGCATCTGTCTCACTCTTGTGAACACCATATCTCAAGCAGGCCTTGAGGGAATTTCTTCTAATCATCTACTTGGAGTTGATGATGCCGTGATTAGATTTTGGTGGTCAGTGTTCACTGTGACCTCACAAAACACGTTTTTGTAAAACAAGGTTTCACAGAAATGTCTAATACTTTAAAATGCTAAAGTGATGACATTTTATATCCAAAAGGTCAAAGGTCGACTTCAGAAGGGAAGAGATTTGGTCAGACAATGAATTTGTGACACTAATCTTGAATCTTTGCTAATTGTAGAAATCTTCTATGCTGCCGGGGGAAGATGTGTGTAAAGCTTCCATGCTTCCTGTGATTGGTTCAGATGTTTCTCAGCTCTGAGACTAGAGAGGTTACAGGAGTAGACTGTATTTATTGATCAACAGACCCTACAATCTATATTCAACTTAACCAGCCCTTCTTCAGTTTGTGCTACTGCATGAAATAAACCACTGTAGCAGTCGGAGACACCCACACAGTCCATGCATCCAAGACCCATTTCTTAATTTAAATAGGCTTCAGAGTCGCTTTTAAACAAAATACTATATTCACATATAATACATACAACAACATACACATTATAAAGCATTCAGAAGCAATGAAATACATCTGCCTTGGCTCCCATAGCCCTAAAACTATATATATATAAAAAAAAAACTATATGTAAATATGAGTAAATAAAAGACAACAATAATGAGAGACACTTCAAGTGTTGAAGTCTGCCACATTAAAAATATTACATGTGCTTGGATGTGTTCCCTGTTTGTCCTCAACACTGAGTCATTAAAAGTGTCACTAAGACTGCTGAGGCCACACTCTGATTCGCAGCAAGCATTTGGGGTGGCTGTGGCTCATAGGTAGAGCGGATCGTCTTCTAATCGTTAGCAGGCTCCCAATGCTGTGTCATCGGAGTGTGAGTGCATGTGAATGATTACTGAGTAGCAGGTGGTGCCTTGTGCCTTGTGTGAATGGGTGAATGTGACAATGTAGTGTGAGAGCGCTTTGAGTTGTCAATAAGAATACAAAAGCGATATACAAGTACAGTCCATTTACCATTTACATTGACGTCCAGAAAAGACATGGATATGATGCCAAGAAAACACATCTATTCTATGTCCAAAAAAGACATGTAAACTATGTCCAGAAAAGACATTTACACTACGTACACAGGAGACATCAGTGTGAGGCGCAGAAGACATGTATATGTCATCCAGAAAAGACTTCTATATGACATCCAGAAAAGACATGTACATGATGTCAAAAAAGAACATTTATTCTATGTCCAGAAAAGACATGTATACTTTGTCCAGAAAAGACATCTACACTACATCCAGAAAAGAAATCAATATGACAATCAGAAAAGACATCTACATGGCGTCAATAAAAGACATCTATATGACATTCAGAAAAGTCATTTATACAATTTGCAAAAAAGCCATTTATACAACATCAAAAAAATACGTCCATACAACATCTAGAAAAAACAGTCATCTATATGATGTCCAGAAAAGACATGTATACAACATCCA
>NW_024620956.1:0-1275 GCF_008729295.1 Plectropomus leopardus | reverse complement strand
AATGGATGTAACATGACAATATTATTAGTATTACTTTGCTTTTTTTTTTTTTGTTTTTATTGTCCCAAAATGCTTATGTATGAAACCATGCATTTATATTTTATTTTTGTATGTTTTGTAATGTAAAACCCCAATAAAAAGAAGTTTAAAAAAAATATATATATATATCAATTTATTAAGCAACAATGTTCAAATGTGACAATAAGGGAAATGGTAAAAATCCGATAAACCTGTTTGGTTATAAGTTATGACACGTCACAAGGCCCAGTACAAACTGCTAGCCTAGCAGATGGATGTGGATGGAGCAGGCTGAGGCTTACCACAGCAACCAAGCCGAAGGGAGAAAAAAAGGCATCCTGCACTACACACCACGTGTGTCATGACCACACACAGTCCAGAAGACACCCAGAATGCTGTACTGTGAAGGAATCTGTGAGGGTAACCACCACCAAAGAGTCCAGCTGCCACACATGTTGTCCAGTGCAAGAGAAAAAAAAGTTAAAACACATCCAGATGGGGCTGTACAATGTGGTGGCCATGCCAACTGAGCAGATATCAAATCTAAAAACTCAGGGAAAAAAAGAATTAAAAGAAAATCCATGAAAAAATAAAAATCATGCCAAACTCTCCGCATGCTGCCAACACGGGAGTCAGGCTCAGGATGAAAGGAAGTCGCATCTTGGCAAAGGACATGGAGCTATATATAGCCTTGTGCACACCACACAACTGCCCAACAATTACGCACAGGTAAACACTACCTGATATATAACAGGAGCAGGAGGGAGGCAAAAAATATCCATCCTTCTACAGTAGGAAACATACAAATAGTTTGTGAGAACAGCCTTTTTCTATAAGAGGCCATTTAGGCTGATATTAACACTTTCTCACACACACTTTTATTACTTCGTACAGACACAACTAGATTCTCTGTAACACACTACTACACTCTCTTACATGCACAATCATACTCTCATACACACACTATTGTCTGGGTGATAAATCATAACTACTTACATACTCAGTTGTACTCTTGTAGAAACACTATCATTCTTACCAACACACACCACCATTACACAGAAACCATTATACACTCTACAGTAGTGTATGCAAGATAGAATAGCTGTGAGTATGAGAGAGAGTGGTATTGTTTCCGTGAGATAAATTATAGTGCCTCCAAGAGTGTACTAGTGTATGTGAGAGGGTGTACTAGTGTGTGTCTAGTCCTGCTACATTGTTTTGGCGGAGGAGTCTCACAGCCTGGGGAAAGAAGCTGCT
>NW_024620955.1:0-1382 GCF_008729295.1 Plectropomus leopardus | reverse complement strand
GGCGGGCTACAAATCAATTTTAAAGGGGCGTGTCGCCGCCTGCGGTAAGAGACGGTATAACATCAGGGACGTAACTGCGAAATGAATTTGCACTATGTTGACCTCAGATTATATATGTATTCTACTTAGTTACAATCATGCATATTTACATATGTATCTATCCATATCCTTTATATTGAATGTGTAAAATTTCTGTGAAATTTCCCACTCTGCAATATTTACCCCTTGCTGTAAAATAAATGTAAATGTTAAATTAAAATGTTTGCTGTGTGGGATTAATAAAGTCTTATTTTAACCCTTAGAGGCCTGAATCAACATCAGATGCCTTCCGAAAGTATTTAAACCTTTGTATCCTGCGCAAATTGGTTTGTTTTTTTTTTAAACATAGGGAAAAGCCGGGGGTAAATTGCCATGAAATGTCTTGCAAACTGAAAGAAATGAGTCAATTTAGAAAGATAGTTTGTTTGAAAAAATAAAAGCTAGGGACACACGTCTGTGGAATTATGTACTTATAATGATCATAATTACATATTTTAAAATATTTTACGTAATTGTTATAATTTGTAGGGAGATTTATACGGAGATTTTCATTTCATTCTTTCCCTCTGATGTTGTTTTTAGTTTATTCATTTTTTTTTTAAATCTATATTTTATTGTTTCTTGTTTGTTTATTTTTTCTAATTTTCAAGTAATTTTCATCTACATTTTTTACAATTTCTTGCTAATTTCTGGGTAATTTCTTCTTAAATTGCTCATCGTCTTCTTCCTATGTTTTTCCAGTCAAAAACATAGGAAGAAATCAAATCAATTTGCCCACGATTCAAGGGGTTAACTCATACGTTACAAATTTATTAAAAAAACGGATGCGGAAAACAAAACGGAAGCGGAACGTTTGCTTTTACACCGATGTTTCTCAGCGGACACTTAAGGAAACGGACTCCGAGCGCAGCACCGGAGCTGTCAGCTGTTTGTTTTGGTGTTCACAGCCGTGTGGGACAGATCACTCCGTCTTATTAAAAAATAAAAATGTCAATATTTACTCCGACCAATCAGATCCGGCTGACTAATGTCGCGGTGGTTCGGATGAAGAAAGGAGGGAAGCGGTTTGAGATCGCGTGCTACAAAAACAAAGTGATGAGCTGGAGAACAGGCGCGTGAGTCACTTTAAAATCTTTGAAGGATTTGACTAAAGTGTCGGCAGATTATGTTGTTTATCACCTCTTAGTCAACAGAAATGTGGTTTTCTTCTTAACTCTGTCTGTGTGTGTGTGTGTGTGTGTGTGTGTGTGTGTTGTGGTTTGGTGCAGGGAGAAAGACCTGGACGAGGTCCTGCAGACACACTCAGTCTTCGTTAACGTGTCCAAAGGTCAGATGGCGAAGAA
>NW_024620954.1:0-2188 GCF_008729295.1 Plectropomus leopardus | reverse complement strand
AGTGGGCAGTGGTCTAAAAACCCAAACGATGCTAACTATCCGGATCCTCTTAATGATGCTAATGTCATTATATTCTATGGAAGATTAATGAGAGCTATTTATAGCTCATTAATCCATATTGAGTAGGACTGCAGATTAATTTGTTAATCACGCATCAAATACAAACTTCTGCCCCCGGCCACTGACTAAAGCCTCGCCCCCCAGGCTGCATCTGTGTGTGTGTGTGTGTGTGTGTGTGTGTGTGTGTGGCAGATATCTCCACCTCCAGCTCTTGTTTCTGTCTTTTTTTTTTGACTGTCTACCTTCTCATCACGGCTGACTGATCGTCTCCTGCGTCCGATTAGCCTTCAGCCCAGAGCCACTAGCCTCGAGTTTCGGGGGCCTCGGCGCTGAAATCCAATCCTTCCGCCTCCGTTGTGAGCCGCTTTGCCAGAAATAGCGAACTAGGTGAACTCTCAGTTGGATTTTTGTTTGCAAACTGCCTTTTTGACCTCGCTGCTTCTTCTCGCTCTAGTAGCTCTGTTTGTTTTATTTCTTGCTAACCTTTCTTTTTTTGAGCGAGCGGCGAGCGGCCTGTTTTCAGCATCGCAGAGCAGTTTCCCCTCTCCACGCTGCTGTCTCTCTCATTCTGGTTGCAAACTTTCTGTATCTGTTAAAGGGTGAACTTCTGTTTTCTAAGCGCAGTCATATTTTACAATTTATGCAGGACTGAGTGGAGGAACTTTACATGTCATTCAAAGTTTTCGGCATCAGTTTTCTTGTGCTGCCTTCAGATGCTGTTTTACTCACATTTAAACCTCTGAAACTGGAGAAAAATGAGTTTGAATTCTTTCAAAAACACCAGGAAAAAACATAATGAACAACTTGGCAAGAAATATCCAGCAAACTGAAAAAAGAGTAAAAAGTAAAACTAAATATCAGCTGGGAGGATAGTAGACGTTATTAAAGAAGGGAACTCGTCACTCGGCGGGTTTAGATTGCAGATTTGCACAAAACTTAAGTGATATTTTCGAAATGTTGATAAAACACAATTGCAGATTTGAGCGTTTACATTGAGTGTTGTTCTGCACCTTCTTGTGTCATTTCAAGAAGCATTAAAAATAAGTGCTTTAAAAGTAAGAAGAATAATTCTGTAAATATTTCAAAATATATTAGTATGATAATTATAATTTTTTGGACATTTTTTGCTGTTTTTTGTTTTGTTTTTCAGAAGCTAGTAATATTTTGCAGTTGTAGAATAGTTCTTGCAAAATTGCTCATTGTCTTTTTTTCTCATGTTTTCAAAAAAAAATCTAAATAATTTGTTTAGATTTTAGGTGTAAAATTTTGAAGGCATCTGAATGCAGCACCAGACACATGATATCAATTTATGGTTTCAAAGGGTTAACCTGCAGAATAAAGGTTTTTTTTAATGAACTTTACTGAACACTAGATCAAACAAGTGGTCATTCAGGAACCAGGGTGCATAAATGTGCAGATAGATGTAGGGCACTTTTAATTTTAAAATAAAAAACAATATTTTTATTGCATTTAGGAAAGCAATATATGAGTGTGAATTGAATATTTGGCCAAAATAATCAAAGTATTTATTCCAAAAATTTCTGTTTTTGTTCTATATTTGAACACCAAATTTTACATTATCTGTTATTATATGTTGCATTATATGTTAAAATTGCAATATTTTGGTCATTATAAGTTATCCAATACTGTTAAACATCCCAAAAGGTCCCAGTTAAACATCAGAGAAGATGTTCTGTGGTTGACCTGTTTTTTTTTTTTTGGCAATTATTTGTCTTTTTGTTAACAGATGCAAATTACAGTATAATTACAGTTGCAAAAATATATCAGATTGTGCATTTGAAATAATTACTTTAAAAGGGAAAAAAAGATACACAAAGATAATCAAAAACAAAAGCAAAACAAAGCAAAAACAGAAAAGAAAAAGAGCACTAACTTTTAAAGATACTAATGGATCAGAAATGATCCGAGTTGAAAAAAGAGAAAACAAGAAGCTGCAGAGCGTCCAGGACAAAGTATGTTTGACGAAATAATAAAAGTGACCTATTTTATAAAGTTTTATGTTGAAATATGCACACGGTGTGATGCAGGCTTAAACACAAGATAAAAGCCCGAATTGTCCTTTAACCCTAAAATCTCCTCACTCTTATAGTTTGATGATGAAAGACCG
>NW_024620953.1:0-1502 GCF_008729295.1 Plectropomus leopardus | reverse complement strand
TATATGTTTACCACTTTTTAAAGCCATATCCATTTTTTTGTTTTGTTTTCATTTCTTTTTTAGTGTGCTAATTTCCAGGTAATTTTTTGTAACTTGTCACTAATTCCTTGCTAATTTTCTTGAATGTCTTGTTAAATTCATTCCTTTAATCCTTCATGTTTTTGATTTGAGATTAAGCCGATTTGCTCAGGTTTCAAAGGGTTAAACTCACAGTTTGATTTTATTCTTCAACAGTCATTTACATCTGAGTTAAAGTTTTGAAAGACAGACTGAATATTGTGAAGAGTTGATTGGTTTTTGGTGTATGACATAACTGTACAAATACTCAGACACTACAGACCAAAGTCTATCAAAGAGGCAACACAAGGACTTTACCACCAACATCATTTACTACATCCAGATAAGGAAGTACAGAGATCAGGGACACGCTGCCACAGTCACCTGACTTCACCTGTACACTTTACTGTCCAATCAGGTTGCCTGAACTAAAACCCTATTTCACAATATTATAGCATCTTCTATAATCAGCTGTCATTTAGTCCTTTGTTTTTCCTGCCTGAACTCACAGACTGGATCTTCTCTCTCAGTCTGTCCTCCCAGTCTTTGACCCAGTTCTGGCTCCGTTCCAAGTTCTGGTAACAGGTGGCCAACTTGTCCAATGCCAGCACGGCCTTAGGTAGGTCAAAGGTCAGGCCCGCCTTCTGCACTGCTGCCTCAAACTTGGCTGGAGACGCTGTGGCAATGTAACACCTGCAGAAACAGTTTCAGTAATTATTACTTTCAAAGCTGCATGAAACCTTTGTTACAGTTAGCTGAGTAAAGACCAAGTTTACTGTAAGAGACTGCATCAAATTATCAGAAAGTGGGGTTGTTGGAGTGGGACTTTCTTTTTTTTGGATGTTTGTTTGTTTGTTTTTTAATATCATAACCCTCTTCAGAGCTACAGATATATTTTTCCTTTAATTTCAGCAATTACTTTGAAAACTTTGTTACAGTTAGCTGAGTAAAAACCAAGTTTATTGTAAGAGACTGTACTTGTATGTACTGTTGATCAGAAGGTAGAGTGGTTGGGATGTGACTTTGTTTTTTATTTATTTATTTATTTTCAATATCATAACCCTCTCCAGAGCTACAGTTTCTGGCTATTTTTTTTTAAGGAAACATGTTTTCCAAACCCCCCTTGCTGCATCTGGGATTCTGAGGATATTTAACCCTCTGAAACCTGGATCACTTTTCTTGTGCTTTCTGCTCTGCGACGCCGAGCAAATCGGTTAGATTTCTTTTGAAAGCTGGGGAATAGCAGCAATCAACAACTTGGCAAAAAATGGCCCGCAATTTGGAAAAATCATAGATTTAAAAAATCACTGTTTTTAAAATAATAAGCTAGAAAAATTGTCTGCATCTTTATGTTGATCATAATTATACACCAAAAATAATGTTCATTGAATTATTAGTTTTAAACTTTTTTCAAGTAATTTCCTTCTTTTTTTTTTCTTTTTTAT
>NW_024620952.1:980-1401 GCF_008729295.1 Plectropomus leopardus | reverse complement strand
ACATATAAACCCACCTATACACACACATCACATATATACATATAAATCCACATATAATCATATACACACACATATACACACATATAAACCCACATATACACACACATCACATATACACATGTAAACCCACATATACACACACATACACATATAAACCCACATATACACGTAAACCCACATATACACACACATATCATATATAAACCCACATATACATAAATACACATAAATACACATATAAGCCCACATTTACACATATAACCCCACATATACACACATACACATATAAACCCAAATATACACATATATACACATAACCGCACATATACGCGCACATATACACATACACACACACACATATAAACCCACATATACACAAATACACATATATAAACCCACAAATACATATATATATACATGT
>NW_024620952.1:0-918 GCF_008729295.1 Plectropomus leopardus | reverse complement strand
AATCTATAATATAATATATAATAAAGCTTGTTTCTAAAAAGTGCATTTTGTGCGCAGAGCTGTACAAGTGTGAGTAATATTAAAATGGGCCCTAAAGGGTTAATCAGGCCGTCTGCATGTGCTTAAAAAGACTTAATGTGCCTTAAATTAAATTTCATTAATACCACGCCTCACGTCATTTAAAACTCTTACATTTAAATTTGTCAGGTCAGAGTCTTTAACTGTTGGTGACACGTTGATTAACTCATTAAATTCCAAACGCCGTCAGAAATCCCCGTCTGCACAGGACCACATACACACACACATACACATATACACATATAAACCCACATATACACACACATCACATATACACATATAAACCCACATATACACACACATATACACACATACACATATAACCCCACATATACACAAATACACATATAAACCCACCTATACACACACATCACATATACACATGTAAACCCACATATACACACACATATACACACATACACATATAACCCCACATATACACAAATAAACATATAAACCCACCTATACACACACATCACATATATACATATAAATCCACATATAATCATATACACACACATATACACACATATAAACCCACATATACACACACATCACATATACACATGTAAACCCACATATACACACACATACACATATAAACCCACATATACACGTAAACCCACATATACACACACATATCATATATAAACCCACATATACATAAATACACATAAATACACATATAAGCCCACATTTACACATATAACCCCACATATACACACATACACATATAAACCCAAATATACACATATATACACATAACCGCACATATACGCGCACATATACACATACACACACACACATATAAACCCACATATACACAAATACACATATATA
>NW_024620951.1:0-1516 GCF_008729295.1 Plectropomus leopardus | reverse complement strand
AATTTAACAATTCAGAGAAATTATTGCACCACACATGTAGAGACTAGGTTTGTATTTGCATTTTCATCACTCCTACAGAAAAAAAAATGTATGGCCATTTTGTTGATAACCTCTATTTGGAATGAACCTATATCTACAGAGGTACCAGGTTCCCTTTTATGGAGGAGGCCATGTTTGTACAGTAGCATGACGTGCATAGAAATGCTTCAAAATAATTGCTGCACATCAGTACCTCGAGTTAAAGAGTGCTTATTCATCTTGGTAGGACTGACATTTGAGTTATAAGTTCAAAGAAACCGTCTTTATGTCCACACAGTTTAGACCCTTATTTGGAAAGATGCTGTAGGTCTATAGCATAGTACTGAAGCAGCCTCTTGTGAAGTCATTTCAAACAGTCCTAACACAAAAACCAAGTGAACACTGTGAAACATTCATAGATTTTCAAGTATTTCATTTCTTAATAGTGAATACAGTTCTGTGGCACTGTATGCATCCGTAGGAGGACCACAAACATTTTCAGCCATTAGGAGAACGCAGAGCTCAAAAAGAGTCTCATCACAGGGGTACTGCCCTTTTGGGGTGCACTCCTCCTTGCAAGCAGCAACCTCCTCAGGTAGTGCGCATTGGGGTTTGTCCTCTGCTGCATAGAGCTGTGGCATAGAGTACATGAGAATAGGACGTCTTGTCTGCACACCATGGGCTGGTCTTGATCTTATCTGGTGAGTGTTCCAAACCCTGACAGCCTCGTCAAGTTCATCCTGTAAATAAATAACCATTTAACATTAATTATACTCAATACAACCACTGTTGATGACAATGAAAATGGACTGTATTTTGAAGATCCCTTTCCTGATATGCTCTGCCCTGAAAGCACTGTACCCTGCAGGAAGTAAGGTGACTATCAACTAGGAAATACACTGACAGGAATAACTAGGCCTATTATATAATATGATAAAAATGCTATATATTTTGAATGTCAGATACTTTAACTTTACTCTCACATTAACATTTTAAAATTACATTGTATGCACTCTTAATTTAAGAACAACTTCATTCAACACTGTACCTGGATGAGGTTGAGGAAACAGAACTGGACCAGGGATTTGTCCAGGAAGTCCCCTGAGAAGAAGCCCATCATGAACCCCCACCACGATTCTATCCGCTGATTGGCAGTGCTGCATCCGAAAATGAAGCTCCCATCTCCTGCATGATGGTCCGTGTGATTCCTCCGCAGGAACATCTGCATGTCCCTGACGTGTCCATTTTCTGTACCTGGGTCCGCCCTCAGCCACTGTGGACGCATCCAATGCGCATCACAGTATTTATGAAGTAATCAGCTATTACCTTGGGGTTGCTGTTAGTTGTGTAGGCCTCCATCCACATTATGTGGCGACTAAATCCATCAATGCAGCCGTTAATTGCAATGCCATAGGGCTTTAGTTTATCGTAAGAATCCATGTGCCATAAGGCGTTGGGGCCTCTGCAGGTGTACTGCCGGCGTCGGAGACGCCGTGCT
>NW_024620950.1:0-1380 GCF_008729295.1 Plectropomus leopardus | reverse complement strand
ATATATGTATATTTTAATATTTTTACGTGAACCCTTTATAACCTGGCTGAATTGGTTTTATTTTTTCAAAAACATTGGGAGAGGGCAATGAGCAACTAAACAAAACATGGTCAAAAAAAACAGCCATACATTTGTAAAAATGTGTTTTTTTACAGCCTTTAGTCTGTTGCAGTTTAAATGATCTCTCTGCGGTCTCACCTCGTCTGTCATCAGAGTGGCGATGGAGCGTCCGATCTCGTGGTACTGCGGACCTTTTCCGAACGGACCGAGCAGCAGGAAAAGAAACCTGGACGGACAGGAAGACAGTTAGCAACAAATCCAACAGAGACACACGTTTTGTCTCTGTAACTTCTAGTTCGAAGTCACCAAAATTAACAGCAAATAAATAAAAAAATATATATTTATATTTTACTGTTTAAACTATTGCATTTTGGCCACATGGGGGCAGCAGATTAAGCTTTTTACCAACCACATTAAAACCAGGATCCTGTTCACACATCCAGCAGATACAAACCAATATATGCATAAACTGCTTATTAAATCAGGTTTTATACAAAATAAATCAAGACAGGGGTCACGATGTGATGCACATATGACCAGCTGTTATCAAGTGACAAAATGTCCACATCAGAGTCCACTTTTGGCTGAAAAATGTGGCGAGATTCAGCCTAAAGCTCCACATGTGTGAATTTTTGAGTTTAGATTCACATTGTTAGATTCAGTTTATTTTTTAATAGAACCTTTCATACATAAAATGCATCTTAAAGTGCTTTATGTGCAAGAGTGCTACAAAAAAAAAAATAGTAAAAAATTATCTTTATTACTTTTAATTTGCTTCATTTTTGTTTTTTTTGTTGGTCTGGCTGTAAAGTTATTATCCCAGTGCTTTGTAAACAGGAAGTACTACGTTCAAGCTGTATTTGTTATTTTGTTTTGTGATATATCTGGAAAAAAAAAAAATATATATATTTTTTTTAAAGTGTGTGTGTCTTTCACCTGGTGGGCACCGGGACCTCTGTGAGGCCCGTCAGCAGCATGGCGGGGGAGAGCCGGATGAAGGCGATGATTGGCCGCTCCAGGAAGTCGACTTCACCAACCAGGACGTTAGAGGCTTCTGCACCGGGAGGAATCTTCTTCATGAAGTTCATATCCACCTGAAACACACACACACACACACACACACACACACAGGATCAACCACACTGTGGCTCTGTAATCTGACCTGTAATGAACACTACAGCCTGTAGGGGGCACCAGCAGCAGTTAGATGTCTGAGCAGACAGTCATTGGTTCCTTCCTCCTCCTCCTCCGTTAACCCTTTGAAACCTGGATCGACATCAGTTTTCGTGTGCTGTGTTCAGTTGCTTTTCACAATCATTT
>NW_024620949.1:0-1854 GCF_008729295.1 Plectropomus leopardus | reverse complement strand
AACACAACAATTCTATTTCTGCTAATATATTCTCCTAAATCCCTCACACTTTAGATAGATCTTTATCTTGAATTCAATCAAGTGTAAGAGTCTGATGATGTTGGCGGGCAGCTATTGGAGTGAAGGCATTAGGTGACTGGGAATGGCGAAACACACTGAGGAAAATTACAGGAAAGGTGAGGGATAACCAGTATCTGAAATGACCGGAGAGGTTAACATGGGATGTTTGAGAGCTTTCTTAAAGCTGACAGTAAGCGGGTTTTCTCAAATGGCCCAAATTGAAATTCCAAAAACAAAATATGCCTCATGGAATCATGTCAGTTTTGAAAAAACTTCAGTTTATTGCAGACAAGTTTTTATGCTGGCATAAGGTCGTAATCAGGAAATTTGAAAAAGCAAATTTTGTAAAACTGCAATGGAAACTTTTTATTTTTTTATTTTTATAACTCTTCTTATCTTCTTATCTCTGATACGAGACAAAGAAATTATGGCAATATTAGATTGGCTTTATTGAGTGGTGTGACATCACAGGAGGTTACATAATATCACTCAATGGAAATGCAGCAATCTCGCAATTGTGTTTTAGCAAAATTTTGAAAATATCACTTAAAATTTGTGCAAATCTGTAATGGAAACCCAACTAGTGTTAAACAGCAAGACAAAGGCATGTAGTTCGTGGTAATTGGTGGCTGTAAATTTGCAGTCGGTGTGAATGTGAGCATGAATGGTTGTTTGTCTCACTATCGTTAAAATTGTGAGATGTGGCATGGAGCAGGTCTGCACTCTCAGAGTTCTCCTCTACTCTGATCATTGAAATGTTGCACGCAAGACTCAAAGTGCTCATCAGTCCCTCCAGGGTTTTGCTGCCTTTTTCTGATGATGTGGTCTGAAAATGCCCGAAAACATGTCAGCTTTTCAAAAAAAAAAAAAGCAATATAAGTTGCAATATTTTTTGCCTTTTTTTTTAACATGATGAGGATTACAAAGTAAACAAACTTTTTCAGTTTTTAAAAAATTACAATCAGGCAGTGGACAGACAGTCTGGCCAGGGTAGACAGAGGATGCATGTAATGATATGATGCATTTTCAGAGCCAATTTAGAGGGCAACAGTAAATTCCACAAGGTTAACACAGCATCTTGATTGTAAAGACAGTGATAGACAGTGCAGTTGTGTTAGCATCACATGAGAGCAAGACACGTGTGCACCGCAGTTTCATCATAACTAAGAAAAAGCCCAAGATCCTGCCCCCCGCAGCTTCACCATCAGGTGTGAGGGACAGCCCGGTGCTCCTCTGACAGCCTGACAGCAGTTGTGACTCATTGTACAAAAGTTAGTTGTGACCAAGCAATTTGATTGGTCGAGAGGCATTCCATGAGTGCTGATACAGGAGTACAACATCACTGGGACTGTTAACTTTTAACTCTGCAGGTATCACTCTGCTTCTCGGCCGTTCAAAATCTGTTAATTAGTGTAAGAGTGAAAGTGGGATATGTTTTAAAAGTGAGATATGTTTATAGTACGGTGTAAGTATAGGTTCAACCAGCTAGTTGACGCAGTTCACAGACTGTCAGTTGGTCAGGTTGAGGGAGGAGAGAAGAAGAAAGGAGAGAGAGGGGAGTGCAGGGCGAGAAAGGATGGGAATTTGTGTGTGGCTTTATGGTATAAGATAGCTGTCGAAAAGATTTATCCATAATTAATCATTCGTAATTTTAACAATTTCTATGTCAAATAAGTTGTTTTACACAAATTCTGCTGTCATATAAGTGAGTCTGTGAAATTGGGTTCGAGTTTGGATTGTTTTTCTATGAGTATGAGTGTAAAATCTGTGAGTGCAAAGTCTTATGAATACAAC
>NW_024620948.1:0-1863 GCF_008729295.1 Plectropomus leopardus | reverse complement strand
TTGATCTTACCCGGTGTGTCAATGCTATTGCAGGATGTGGATGACATAGCATCACCAACTGAGTCAGACTGCATCAAAGACTCTCTTGCTCTCCTGACACACTAAGCCCTGGGAGGACACAGAGCCTCTCTTGCCAAGCTCCAGTTCTGCCAGCTGTATGTTAACTACCTGGGCTATGTATGGAATATGGGTGCCGATACTTGTCACCTGAACATGTGGAAGCTATCCAAGAGATCGAAAGACCACAGACAAAGATTGAATTGTTATCCTTTTTTGGTCTTGTGAACTATTGTGTTGGCTGACTATGCAATGAATGACTGTCTTACTAAAGCCACCTTTCAGGACTCTGGGCCTGCCTGATTACGAGCTGCCATTTCATCTTTATGTTGCTGAAAATGGACTTGTCGCCTCTGCTGTTTTGGCTCAGATGCATGGTGAAAGATCAAGACAGTTGCATATTACTCCAAAACTTCACCATTGATTGTTCAAGACATAGTTCCTTGTTTAAGTGCAGTAGCAGCTGCTGCCATTATTGTTGAGAAATCACAAACCATTGTGTTAGGACATCCGTTGATACTTCATATGTCACATGTAGTAAATATTATTTTGCAAAATGTTACTACTCAACGTATGACATCGCAACGATGTAGCAATTATGACCATGTTTTAACGGAAATGCAAAATCTTATAATATCGACTATGGCACATATAAGTATGGCTCTACAATATTATTGTATAACACTGATATGGAGGAAACCTCAGAACCTGATAGTATAGAATTCATTAATTAAGCATCTAGTATAAGAACAGATTTCAACAGATGCCTCTAGAGAATAACAATCTTGTTTTGTAATGGATCCTCCATATGTCCAGATTATATTACTTTATCAGGATATACTATTGTCAACCAGGATAGTTGTATAAAAGCACAAAAATTACTAGTGTTGATAAACAACTGAATTAATAGCACAGTCTATACAGATTCAAAATATGTTTTTCTGAAGCTCATGATTTTATTAAGATTTTGAAAAAAGAAATAGGATTTGTAACTACATCACAAAAACTACACAACTACTGTTGGCTATGATACTATCTTAGATGTAGCAAAAGGTAATAATTTATATGACAGGCATACTAAGAAGGTAGCTATGCACAACGCTCTACCCCCCTGATTAAACACTACTTTGCCAGTCGTACAATTTCTTGGTTTCTTGATCCTCCTTTCACAACTAAGGAATTTATTCAGTGATGTCTAGCTTGCACTAGATGTAATCTTGTCATTATAGACAAGTTTTCGAAATGGCTTAAGGCATTTCTCACGAGAAAAAAATGCGTAAAGTGTGGTTAAATGTTTAATGGAACATGTGATTTCCAGATTTGGTTATCTTACTAGTATAGGCTCTGATAATAGAATGCCATTTATGTCTCAAGTAAATAAGCAATTAGTATTGGCTTTAGGAATTAACTGGATGTTTCACATATTTTATCACCCTCAGAGCTCTGGGCAAGTAGAATGAACAAATAGGACAATAAAGGATAAATTATAAAAAAATTCATTAATCTAGAATAAAACTAAATAGAAGCGTTGTCTCTAAAATTAATGTTAATTAGGGCTATGTCTAATACGACTATTAGGTTGTGACCGCACGGGATTTTAATGATCCACCTTTTTCCTTTGGCTGTCCAGATGGACAAGAAATAAGTTTCAAAATTTGACATATTTGCAGGAGGCACAACAAAACTATGTCGAACACTTTTCTCTTGTTCCAAAGTATTCTCAACAAGTAATTGTCTTCCTTTCCCAGCTGAAAAGCCGAAACATGTTTCCAACCAGGAGAACCACGTTATGGTCTTCCAACACAA
>NW_024620947.1:0-2874 GCF_008729295.1 Plectropomus leopardus | reverse complement strand
TATTTATTTATTTATTTATTTATCACCTAATCAAATCAGACGCGCGTCCATTTCAGTGTGAAGCGCGCACCATGGCGCATTTAAACCGGGAGCGCATCCACTCTCGCTGAATTGCGCGAGAGCACTCCCCTTCAATCAATCTCAACAGTCTGCATTTAAAACACCATTTAACATCAGCGCCGATAGTCCCGCACTTAAGGCCGCAGATATTTTCTATCCAAGACAAGATAGATAGTAAAATTCACACCTATGTGTTCAATTATTTACTTACTGTCAGAATATACTTGTCGGTTTTTTCTGTGCGCCACAGAGCCGCCTGACACGGTTTTATTGGCAGATTAACAGTCATTTTTGTTAACGAGCGCCATTAAATCGGGCCCTGCGTGGTTATGCCCCTTGTCTTTACAGCGCAAACTACTCCAACTACTTTTTTGGGGTCCGTTTAATACTATAATAAAATCTTACATCAGGGCGGCATGCTTTGGTTTTATAGGGCTGATATATGGCCTGTGGTGGTGCGGACCGTAAACGCGAGTGAAGCTGCTGCAGCCTTCCTCCAGGCCGGGCACTGGGCGCTCCTCACTCGGCGGTCAGGCTGAGAGGAGTAAACACAGCTCGGACAGGAGCTCGCTGGAGCTTTTTTGGGACTCTCAGCTTCTGTGAGGGAATAAAGGTGGCCTGGCTGTGCTGCTCTTTGCTGGAGCTCTTCACTTTGTCCACTTGCGCTCAGAGGCTCTGAGGGATGAAATCAGTCATTTGGCTTTTTAATGAGGAGACCGAAGACTGGCAGTGAGTCCAGACATGTGACTTCCTGCTGACCTTTATCAAAGTCACCGGGATTGTAAGTCTTTATATTTCTTTATAATTATCACAGACGTGGAGTCTTGGACTCTTTGGGGATGGCAGGCTGCTAGTCGGGGCTATAAATCCGATTTGCGCGGCGCATATACAGCTAACGCCATTATTTACGACGATTAAATATGAACTAAGCATTGCATATGGGGCTAACGCGGTTATTTACGAGGATAAAGGAAGGCTATAGCGCAGCTTTCAGGTCTGCTGAGGAGAAATGATGAGTTGGATCGGAGCGACATGGTGCGCTTTCATTTCAGGAGCAGCAACAAAAAGCACGAATCCTTTAAACATGAGTCGCGACTCTGGCGCCCAGCTTTGGCCTTTGAGCTTGAATTCACCACATTCCTCTGGCCTTCCGTCCTCGAGGACCCATTTCCAGCTCATCTGGACAGCTTCCTTTGGATGACAGCGACCCAGTAAGGACCTGGCTGAAAAGCACAAACTTAATTAGGTTAATGCAGAACTCCACTTAATTATCATATCAGGAGTGCGCATCTAACGCACTTTGAAACCTGGATCTGCATCAGTTTTATTATGCTGCATTCAGACACCTTTCACAAGCGTTTAAACCTTTGAAACCTTGATCATTTTGGTTTGATTTATTTCGAAAACATTATTTTAGCCCTGTAGGTAATTTTCTTGTTTTCTTTAAATTGATTCATTTTCATATTTACCACATTTTTCAAAATTTTAGGAAATCTCCTTGTAACTAACTTGTATTTTGATTATTTATATGTTATTTCTTGCAAAGTTGCTCATTGTCTTATTATGTTCCCGAAAGAAATCAGGCCAATTCGCTCAGGTCTTCAGAGGTGAAGTTGGAATGTTGGGACATGTACTGAGAGAGCTTTACGCACCACAAGATGAATACATAAGTAAAATAGTTACAGTGTTTGTTGTGGAATAGTGTGTAGTCTCACTTTGGTGGAGGGGCGCAAAATATCATTCTAACCCTGCACTTTACGCAGTTCCCGGCAGGTTTTGAGTAAAAAAAAAAACAAAAACCGACTTTGTTTTCCAGTCATATAAATGCTCGGGATATTTCTCAGTCAAAATGGCCTCTCCTCAGACCGCAGGCTGTGGGAATTTTAATTTTCGGAGGGCCTCCGCCCTGCAGGCCGGGCTGCGAACCAGACAGCGCGTTAATTGGAGACACTGGCGCTGAAAAAGCTTGAAGACATTATCTGCAAACCACCTTCATTTTCTACACGTTGCCTAAGCGCTGTGGCAGAAGTGACTTGGACAAGTAACCCCCGTTTTATCCCCCGTCTCAGTCCCAAGTTGATGAACATTTAACCAGTTTAAGCAAACTCTGATCTGATATGAAACGGAGAGCTTCTCATATAACTTCATTAAACGTGAGTGATTTTCAGCCTAACTGAAGCTGTGACCAAATCAGTCGAGTCGAGGACATTTTAGGTTTACAAGCTAACAAATAAAAGTATTTACAGCAAATTGCTTTTATTGCCCCCCCACCCCCCACCCCCACCCAAAGTCATTGAACGACCATAAAAGCAGCGTAGCCATTAAAAACCAGAGTTTAATAAACTTTGCAACTGAAGTCATCACAGAAAAAAGCTTACATTTCAGGATTGCAGTTTTTTTTTTCTGTCCTAACATTTTAAATAACCCTGTCAGGGAGAGTTGAACTGAGGCCGCGATAATCTATCTCTGCTGATGTGAAATACTGACATGTGATGTCCAGGCGGCAATTTGCTTTTCCTGGAGCGAAAGCCTTCATTTCCACCGAGGGGTCTGGATTTAGAAGGTTTAAATTTAGGCCGCATTTCTAATTACACCGTACGCACATCCGGTGCATTTTGTTTTGAAAGTGAAATTCTGTCTGGGACAAATCTTACATGCTGTCTCTCTGAATCACAAACATTTAGAAATCTTATTTTTTTGGTTTAAGTCGTTGAAAACCTTGTTTCTTAGCCTATTTTGTTGCAAAAGGCGATAGTCTGAAACAAATTTCAGGTTCATATAAAGGCCAAATTAACGCGTGCCTAATGCGCGTAA
>NW_024620946.1:0-1624 GCF_008729295.1 Plectropomus leopardus | reverse complement strand
TCAGGACTCACTCAGCGCGCCAGTGAATATGACAGCAGCACAGGCATTGGCTCTTCCTGTGCAGATCTGAGTGCTGGTGGGGTTGCAGAGCTCACTCTCCTTTGAGAAACAGTAGTTACACTCCAGTGCCTCCCCTGAGAACAACACACATGCAAATAAATATGAGCATTTGCAAAGTTATGCATGTATATATATATATATGAAACAAATCAAAAAAACACACATACCTTGATACAGAGTCAGCAACAAGAAAACGGCACACACTGCAGCCTTCATTTTTTTCTTTTTGGTCTTGAATTCAAATGATACATAAAAAGAAAAGTTATTTTTTGCTTGATCATGAAAAAAGATGAATCATCGTACAGTATGCCACACAGCTCATGCAGCTTTTTTCCATTTTATTTTACATTTTACATATTTATTTATCCATTTTTAAATTGATTTATATTTTTTTGTACATTTTAATGCATTTTTTAATGTATAAGTTTGCCCGTTGCAAACAGAAAGAACAAGGTAATTTCACTTATTGCGACAACCTCACAGCATGAAGTTAATACAGCTAAATTTTAAGTAAACTGAAGCACTAATCTACTTGTAAAGTACAGAGATGGGTTGTTACCTTGTGCTGAGATGCTCTGAAGAACTGGCTTTCCTGAACACAACGTTCTTCCTTTTATACAGGCGTGCAATCGACCGCAAGGACCGATTGCAACATAACTGACTTTCCAGCAGTGTTGCAAAACAGCAACCTACAGGGAATCTACACTGACTCACTGCTAAACCTAATCACCGCTGATCTGATTTATTTCTGTAGAAAGACAATGCACAGCTTTGTATCAGTGTGTAAATACAAGCACAAAGACTGCTTAACCCTTTAACACGTGGATTGACAGCGGTTCTTTTGTGCTGTGTTCAGACAGCTTTCACATGTAAAAAATAATAATTATTATTATTATTATAAAAAGAGGCAAGAAAATTACCTAAAAAATAGCTGCGGGGGATTATCAGATCTTATTTTATTTTTAAAATGTCCATAATTATATATTTAAAATGATGCTGATATATAGGCTGTCAATAGATAATGACAAATTTTGGTGGCAAATTTGTTAAAATCTGAGTTTGTGATTAACTTAACTTAACTTAACTTAACTAATGACTTTAATGGATTTAAATTAACTCTGTAAAACCCTCAAAATTCTGCTGATTATGCTCTTTTTTATGTTTTATTGTGTTTTCTTGCATGTTTTTATGCTACATGTTATCATTGTTAGTTGTTATGCTCATTTGTACAAAGAAAATTCCCATCAAGGTAAATAAAAAAGGCTTTCATTCATTGATTTATCACTGCAGTCAGCATGCCAGATGCATGACAAAGGTCCTCTCTTTGTCATGCGACTGAAGTGGGAGATTCCTTGCAGGTTCCTGTTTTGCAACACAATTGTAAAGTCAGTTATGTCGTAGTCACTCCTGACAAGCCACAGCCTGTCAACACAGACAGAAAGCATGTTCTTGTGGTTGACTGCATTTGATTGCACTGCTTTATTTAAAGTGTTGTTCAGTACTTGAAATTTATTGTTTTAAAAAGTATGAGAAAATTCCCGGGAATCAGTCGCATGACAAAGAG
>NW_024620945.1:0-2858 GCF_008729295.1 Plectropomus leopardus | reverse complement strand
AGACAGGGGACAGGTGAGAGGGGACAGGGGACAGGTGAGAGGAGACAGGGAGTCCTGATGCTGCCTGAATTCTCATTAACTTAAAAACAAAAACTTTGTTCTTTGACCTTTGACCTGGACTGCGTCTGTCCCCACACACACACACACACACACTCTCACTCTCACTCACACACACACACTTGTATTTACAGAGTATATTTGTACAGGTATTTTAATAAAAATATCGGCTGTAGTGGTCTGACTTTTAGTGTCGGATCGTCAACGTAAAAAATGTCCCAGAATGCAACAGTCATCACCTGACTGCCCTCGTCCAATCACAGCAGGACTTTAAACAGCATTGATTGATTGATTGACGGATTGATTGATTGATTGACTGATTGATTGATTGATTGAGTGTTTCGGCTGATCTGTCAGTCTGATCTTTAATAAATAAAGTTTAAAGTGATTAAAGTGTGTCGACGTCATTAATTAAGAATTTAACTGAAGAGATGAAAGAAAACATTTTTTTAAGATTTAAAATTAAAAATTCAGATCTTCGGAGGGTTGATTTCTGATCTGATCGTCTTTTATAATATTTCAGTTAACCCTTCGAAACCTGAGCGAATGTTTGATCTCTTTCAAAAACATGAGTATGAAAAGGCGACAAGCAACGATGTTACAAACGTCCTAAAATATAAGTGAAAGAAAATTACAAGAAAATGACTTAAAGAGCAAAAAAGAGGGCAGAGTTATTAAAAAATGATCCCCAAACCTCCGAACCTGCTGAGTTCATAAATCCATCAGTGTAACAGTTAAAATGTTGGCTATCGTTAGCATTTAGCAGTGCTTCTATTGACTGTACAAACTTTATCAATCAGCAAAATGTTATAAAAGTCTTTAAGTTTAATCTTTACACGCAGCTACATGTTAGCTAATGTTTGAAGCTAGCTGTTTGAAATCATTCATACCTAAATACGAAACATTAGCTAGTACTTTTAGCTAGCTGTTTCAGTTCATCTTTACATCTAACTGCATGTTTGGTTGTGTTTAAAGCTAGTTGTTTCAGTTTACTCATTATAACTTACTTCATTATTTTATCTTAAATTAGCAGTGAGTTATGCTATAATGGTGCACAACCAACTACATTTATGGTAGCTTTTCTTTAAACCTAGCTGTTAGCTCATATTAGCCGTGAGCATTTTCAGACCTGTGCATTTATGTTGCTACATTTAGCATTTAGCAGTGTTGGCGTTATTAGGTTTAATATCAGATAATATTTACAGATAGTTGTGTTACTTTTAATTAAATAATAAAAAAACAACAACAAACAACTATCTCAACAATGTTAGCTAATTTTAGCTTAAAGCTATATTAATGTCATCTCCAAATCAACTAATATTTGTAACAGTTAACAGCAGGCTACATTAGTGTCATTTAATTTAAAAAACTGTACATTTATGTTAGCTATTGTTAGCAATTAGTAATGTGATATCCAAACCAACTTTTTCAAAAAGTCTTCACGGAAGAATGTTTGACACGCGACTCTTTCGACGGAAAATCATGTAAACGTTAGCATTTAGCTACATTAGCTTCATTTTCAAACCAAGAAGACACAAAAAGTTAGCCAACATTAGCAATGTTAGCAACGTTAACAACCTCCGTCCATCACAGACTCACTCTCCAACTTTTCAAAACCGTTATCATAAAATCATCAGACTCTTTCGTAGACGGACACATTACAAACTAATTTTTTGGGTTGTAGCTGTTCTTCCTGCAATGACTGTTTTAGTTAGGGACTGTCGTTTATTTTCTTGAAAAATCTCCCAAAAATTTTAAAACATAAAAATAAAAACCTACCAAAAATTTTGAAAGAGAAAAATAAAATAACAATAATGATAATAACTCAAAAAAATTACCCCAAAAATGGAAAGACCAAAAATAAAAAATCCTCAGTAACTTTTAAAGGAAAAAAAGTTTAAAGAGCAAATAAATGCCATAATACCCGTTTTTTGTTGTTTTTTTTTTTTTTTTTACAGTTTCCGACTATGATGAATGTCAGAATTTTGTCGATTTCTAGAAATCGAAATCAAAGAAATCAAATTGCCTTGAAAGTACTGTTTTCTTTAAAAATAAACAAACCATTTAAGGTTTTTAGGCGCTTCCCGACCCCAAAACTTAAAAATTTGACCCCCCCCCCCCAAACCAGTCCCTTATCCATTTACTATTAGAGTATTTTTCTCACTTATTTCTGTACGTTTTTTGAAAACTCATCCTGGACTCAAAGGTGAGAACAGATTTATCCCAAATCAGTTTTTGATGCAGAAAAGTGAGATTCAGAAGGAAATCTGAGGCTGAGGCTGTGGCTGTTTTTGTTCCACTGAGTAAAAAGAAAAAATATAAAACACTTCCCACAAATATAAAAAAAAAAATCAGTAAATGAACAGAACTATTTTACAAATACAAAATGAATCTGCAAACACGCACATATATGCCATAAATGAGAAATATCTGTGAATGAATACATGTAATTATTAAAATATAAATAAAACATTACTGAATATCTTCCAAACATTTACAGTTTTGGAACAGATATTTGTGACTATCCACTATTTTTTGATTTGCATTTTACATTTTTTTTTATTTTTAAAAATGTGTTTGTGTATCTGCAGATCTGTCTTATATGAGAAAATTTGTGTTTTTTGTGTTCATTCAGAGTGTTTCTTACCAAAAACATTCTCTTTCAAAAAACATACAGCAAAAAAAAATTAAAGATTTTTTTTTCTTTTGAAACTGAAACTGAAATAATAACATCCTATTTTACAGTTTCTGGCTACAATAAATGGTGCTATTTTGGCAATATTTAAAGAAAACATGTTTTC
>NW_024620944.1:0-1199 GCF_008729295.1 Plectropomus leopardus | reverse complement strand
TATTAGTATTGTGTTGTTGTTGTTGATATTACAAAAATAATGATGAAAATTTAAAAAAAATTAAAAATATTTCTGATGCAATATAATACAAAATGCAATAAAAACAGAGTGTTCAAACAAGACAAAACAAAATGTTTAAAAAAAAGTTTTTTAAAGATCTGTTTACTTACTTGTTGAGAGAACATTTTAAAATCATAATTTTCCACCTTAATGATTCAGTACCACACTGCTCTAATACCACTTGCAAATATAATAATTACATCTTGAAAATATTCACAAGGAAAAATAAAACATTGTTAAATGTTGTAAACTCCCACACACGGTCAGTGCATCTTGCATTGAAAAAGCAATATTTTGCTCATAGACCCTTGTCAACGCACACTGTAATCTTCATCGTTCTTCACACCTGTTAAACTAAATTTAACACACACAATAACATGCTGAGTTTTTATTTTAACAAATTGTTTTATCAGCTTATTCTGATGTAAAAACACATAGTATGGATCTTTTACTGTAAGTTGATGCCGAATTGATATTGTTATAAAAAATCTATGAAAAAGTATCAATACAACAATTTAAAAGTCCTTCATTTAAAACTGCTAAACTACTACTTTGGTTGAAGTATAAGTATAGTAAGCAAAATGAACTTAAAGTATCAATACATCAGTGTCCAGGCAGCATTTTACTGTTGTAGTTGGTCAAAGTGGACCTTTTTTATTGTCTGAATACAGTGAATTTCCGGCACAGAGCTTTTATTTTGAAGTGCCACCTTGTTAACTGTTGCAAGTTGTGTTATTTCACTGTGTTCTAAGGCAACATGTTGTTAGCATTTTGTGAAATAATAGTAAATATGTGTGAATTTATCTAATGTGTGGAACTTGAACTAATAACTAAGGAGAAATCTGAACCTCGTGGTTGGACCAGTTGGGAAGCAATGCTGTAGCAGATACCCCAGAACAGTGTAGGCTGCCTCCTGCATCCATAACAGAGGCCACAGACCAGGCTACTGTATTTGATGCCCTGGGAATGATACCAGGGTGGTTTATAATAAGGCTTTTTTATGTTAAATCTTCATCTTAAAAGTAACTAGATAACTCTAGCTCCTAGATAAATGAGAAAAAACGCAATATTCCCCAACAAGATGACTTACTAAGAAACACTGTGTCAATCTGTCATTTAGTTGCTGTACTCTTATCTGG
>NW_024620943.1:0-1191 GCF_008729295.1 Plectropomus leopardus | reverse complement strand
GAATAAACAAATAAATAAAGTAATTCATGAATTAAATGAGATAAATCTAATTAAACGTATGTGAAAGCAGCACAAGAAAACTGATGTTGGACGTTGTTCCAGGTGTCAAGGAGTTAAACACATGAGTTATCATTCATCATTGTATTTGTTTTAATGTAATGACACATTATATTTAAAACTTCTTTCTTGTTGTTGGCATAAGGTTAATATAAAGGTAAAGATGGCAACTTACTTTTCATCTGTAGGGTTGAGACCTGGGATGCCAGAAGCCCTTCTGGATGACTGAAAACATGATTAAACATTACATTTATTTATATAAATCAAACAGACAATATAGTGCACATCCTACCCTGGCGTTAACACGCATCTACTGTCCCCTGTGATGAGCTGATAGGTTGGTTTTTCATTTATATATTACAGCTAGAGCTGAAAATTCAATTTCATTCAGTGATGTTGAAGCCCATTAAAATATATAGCAATTTTAAGTTTCTGCCCTAACGGCAAAAACGCACATTATGAGACAACTCCCAATGTTGCCTATTGATTTTTCAAGGTATTAAGGGAAAATCGGCATACAAATGATATACTATATAGCATCCATGTTCAAATATTTAACTTTTATAGCTAGTTAAAGTACTCGGATGCGGTGACCGTTACCGACTACTGCGAGTTCTTAAAGTTGTACTTTTTTTAACCAGGTTACTCACTGGTGTGTTAGATACAAGCCGAAATGAGAAATAGACTGTTACAACTCATTTAAGGTCTTAAACGATGTAATATGAAACGTTTCTGCGTGCCAATGAACAAAAGAATATTAAATTAACACTCTGTTGAGAGGGTTTTGGTAACGGACAGCTAGGTAGCTAAGTTGAAGCTAACTTTAAACTTGCAGCTACTCACCGGGTACAAATACAGAACAGCGCCGACCAAAATGATGACAAACGTGACAGCGAAGATGGCAAAGTCCAGCATGACTTCTGTCCTTGAACAGCGGTGTTTTACTAACTTTTAGACATGAAAATGTGGAGATTTCCACCCAAACTGATAACAGACACCGTTACCACGTCAACAGAGAGTGAGCGCTCTGTGCTCAACTACACGGACTGGCTGACCGGCAGACCAAACTAATTGACCTCAGAAGGAATCGATAGGTGAGCTCGATACTCGAATAACAAATAAATAATAATAATA
>NW_024620942.1:0-1513 GCF_008729295.1 Plectropomus leopardus | reverse complement strand
TATTTATTTATTTTTTAAATAATAATTACTCTCATTGTTACATTTAGGACTCTTAGATGTTTTAAATGCCATGGGAAAATGGGATTTAAGGCCAATTTGAGCCAAAATTGTAAAAAAACAAACAAACAAACAGCTGCGACCCATTATTTGAAGTTTTAACTATACAATGTCAGAAAATCAATTAATAAAAGCCTACTTCTCGTGTTTTAACTTTTTAAAGACTTCTGAAAGATAGCTTTAAGACATATTAATACCAATTAAAGCCTTATTTTTAGATGAATCAAGTCAATTACTCTTAAGACTTTTTAAGGATCTGCAGGAACTCATAAAAAAAAAACACAAATGTACATGCAATAAATGAAAAGTATTATATATTACTTCTCCAGACAGACAGGGGAGACACAGACAGAAAAAAAAATACATTATTATTAAACAAATGAGGCATCAGACGAGGCGTTCATGGCTAACTTGTATTTTTTTTTATTTGCACGTCCAATTAGTGTTAACAAACCTAACACAGAGGTTAGCATCCAGGTCTACAGCAGGGGGGCGCTCAAACACACTAAAGCTCCGAGGACATCAGACAGGAAGGAAACCAGCAAACATCTTCATATCTGTACAAATCTACAGTCAGTCAGTCTGTCAGCCCACAGCAGCGTCAGAGAGGACTTTTCATAACTTCCTCTGATGATAATAAAAGCTGTTTTTTATGAGCTGTCTGCGGCTTCTTCACACGGTTCAAAGTTTAGTTTTACACGAGTTATTAAAGCGAGCTGTCGGCCTGATGAGCTGATTTAAGGTGGATTAACTTAAAAAATGTGCTTCAGGAGAGAAGTGACTCAGTGGAGGACAAGTTTACAAACCAAAGTCAACCTCACTTTGACAAATAATCCACTTTATATAAAACACACTCAGGTGAACTGAAAACAGCTGCAACAGCGCCACCAGCTGGCCCATCAAATCATCTCTGCAGGGGAATGTTCACAGGGAGAAAATCTTTCACAAACCAGCGCGAGTTATTTAGAGGACAGGGGACAAAGAAAAGGAGACAGAGACAGAAAGACAGGAAGCAAAGAGAAGCTGTGGCTGCTGACGGTGTTTTTCACCTGTTAGGATCAACAGAGGCGCTGCAGCGTCAAATCAAAGTTAAGTTTGGAAACTGTGAATAATTTTACACAATTTCAATATAAAAATCAAACATTGTAAGAGTGAACTTATTTAGGAAATACACATAAAAAGCAACACTAGCTCTTATTTTTTTGTTTCAAAGTATGATTTTGAATTAAGCTGTAACCTGAACTGTATTCACTCATCCATCACGTGTACAGATCATCAGCCAGAAACCAGTGTTGGCATGGCAACCAGCTGAAAAACTGGTGGACATCCATGAAAACACTCTGCAGGGTTAATGTTGTGTCTGACACTTTTGATGTCACCCAGAATGAAATCAAAACAAATTTGACAATCTATGAAATTGCAGGGAAAAAAATCATGATGATGGAGGTCTCTTATT
>NW_024620941.1:0-3255 GCF_008729295.1 Plectropomus leopardus | reverse complement strand
ATATGCAGTTACTCCAATTTGCAATTATTTTAAATTAAAGAGTCTTTTATTTGATGAGTTATGCATATGTCAGCTCCTACTAATAAACTCAATAAAAGCTGTTAATCAGATTATTAGATCCAATATTTTTTACCTTCTTAGAATTACCTTCGAATGAGTGCACAGCCAGTCTCCTATTATTTTAACCCCATTTGTCTGTTTAGGTATTTATAAAAATATAAAATTGTTTTTATGCCACATCTTAATTGATACTCTTCATATATATTAAATTCATTTTTCAAAAAATTTGAATCTTTGAAGCCTTTGCAGAACAATGTCACTGAGAACTTATAGTAATTTTTGGGGACTTTTTCTTTTCTTTATGCCTTTTTGAAGGTTTCATTCTTGTGTCTAATTGGTTGTTCCTTGTCTGAGCATTGTATATTAATTTAAAAAATATAAGTCAGCATAATTACTAAAACAATTATATACTATAAGTTCAATAAATAAAATATAAATGTTAGTTGAAATACCACATTTTAAAAGACAGCCTCAGCTACTCCATCTTTGTGTTAATGGCAAAAAAAATTATATACCTGATTATAATCAATAATTTAAAACTGTAAAATTACACTTGTGGCACATTTTCCATTCAGTCTGTTTTCTGTTATGTTGGAGCAGCAGCGCCCTGCTGTGAACACCAGGGGGCGCTGTGTCCCTGGTTTTAGCGCGGCCTCAGTACAGTATGTAAATGACCCGGGTTCATTTTGATTGGCAGACTAAAATGGATCCTTCAGACCGACGTGGCACGGAGGCTCCGAGCTGCTCGATCCTTTGTCTGACTGACGGCAGCAACACAAAAAACAAGACAAAAAAACTGTTAACTGTTTATTCATACCTGTGGCTCTTTAACCCATTTTACCCATCATCCCTCTGTCTTCTTCTCAGCGTCTTGGGTTTGAGGTTTGAGATTTGAGTCAGCCTCATTGTTCACTTCAACATGTTCACTGGCCTCTTTTCTGAACTCGTCTCTACGTTGTGTGTTCATTTGGGAACATGTCTGTGGCACGGTTTCTCAAAAGTAAATAATCTGCCAGGTGACCCAAAAGTGTCGGCACTGAAGTAAAGAAATAAGGAGCTTTGGTTCCATTTAACAACCTTAAATACATTTCTACAACAGAGTGACCCTCAAAGTAAACAAAACGACTGTAACATTTGACTTTATTTTCTGTAAATCCCCACTATTGTGGTCTAAAACACTGGTTTCCAACTGGTTCGCAGTCCAGAAGTGGGTCGTGTGTCTGAATTTGTTTTGTTTTGTTTTGTTTTGTTTTGTTTTGTTTTGTTTTGTTTTGTTTTGTTTTGTTTTGTTTTGTTTTGTTTTGTTTTGTTTTGTTTTGTTTTGTTTTGTTTTGTTTTGTTTTGTTTTGTTTTGTTTTGTTTTGTTTTGTTTTGTTTTGTTTTGTTTTGTTTTGTTTTGTTTTGTTTTGTGGACCGTACCTGAAGCTTCAAATATTTTTCCTTGAGCCTCACTGGGTGACTTTGGTAAAATGCATGAAGTGATAATCCCAAGACCGTTGGAGATTTGAAAATCCAACAATAACATATATATGCTGGGGTTTTTTTTTTTACAGTTTCTGGCTGTGATGAATAATGGTGTTTTGGCGATTTTCACTTCAAGGGGGGCTGTAAATTCAAGGGCTTTCTTTTAAAACTGGCAAATAATTTTTGAGAAAAACAACAGCCAAAAAAAGGTAAATAAAAAAAAGTAAATCACCTAAACATTTAAAAAAATCAAGTAAAAAAAAAAAAAAAATTGCCCAAACTTTTTAAAGAGTTCATCACCACCGCTCTGCAGCATGCTCATACAGCTGTTCCAGCTGATATACTGTCCTGACCCTCCTGGTTAACACAGCTCTGTTAGCACTGTTCATTCTGCAGCCATGAGAGCCGTGTGGAGACAACCTCTGAATAATCAACACGTTCTCATCACAACTTCACACGTTGCTGCTTTGTCAGCTGACTTTCACATCTGTCATAAAAAATACTCTCCAAAAAATTGCCTCTGTAGTCTCATGAAGTCACCCCAAATTCAGTAGTAGCGTTAGCCTTCATCTGACTGTAAAAAGACGTTTTTGAACTTGAGTCGATTATTGAGCCGGTTAAAACCAGCTTTGTTTATCAGTTTTCTGGCGTGCAAAACAGAGCAGAGTTTCCTAAAAGCTATTTACAGAACTGCTTTTCTCCAACAGTTGTGCACTTAAGGGATTAACTGTTTTTCATTCTGTATATGAAATGATTTTTAAGATCAGTATTTGTCACGTAAGCATATCCAAGTTCATAAATGCTTTAGCTTTTTTATTTCATTATTTAAATGTATTTTGTTATTTCCAGACTGTTGATTTCCATTAGTTTTATTCATGGCATGAAAATCAGTTTGCAGACTCTGGGAACTTGCTAGACTTTCTTGGACTTTTTTATGTCTACAAATAGCAGAAAGCATTCCCAAACCTCTCCTTTACCTTTTAATATAATATTTGTGTATTTTGTATCATGTGGTGGAAAGAAACTGAATACATTTACACAAATGGCACTTATACAACTGATGCAACTTTCAGAAGAACTTTTTTTATTTGACAGTTACATTTCAGGTGAAATGTTTCTTCCCCCCCGAAGAATATGGCAGATTAAATTGTCCAGCTGTGTGAAAAAAAATGTTAAAATTAGCTAATTTCAACCAGCTGCAGCATTAAAACGCAGAGGTGTGGGTTCGAGTCACATGAATTTGACTCAAGTCAGACTAGAATCATATAAATTTGATGATTTTCAACTTGACAAATTCATGTAAGACCTCTGTAACTTGTGCGTTTTGACTTGAAAATACTTGAAACTTTTTCACAAGGCAGCACAGAAACATACAAAACTCACTCTGTTGTGGTTATTAGTGCTATATGCTATGAAAGTGAAATGTCAGCACCACTTTTTAAAATTAATATTCAGTCACACTTGTTTTTACATTTTTTTTATTGTTCATAAGTTTTGCAAAGATATTTATATTTTTATTCATTTAATTATTTGCAAAAATTCTAATGCAAGTGATGAGTTATTTAATTGCTCTCTTGTTAAAATCACATTACATTTGGCGAAGAACAAGTCATGACTTGTTCAGGACTCAGAGTCCAACGTGACTCGAGCCTGCCTGTGTTAATGTGGGACTTGAGTGTTACTTGTGACTTGCAAAATATTGATCTGAAATGTATCTAAATATTGAGGAAA
>NW_024620940.1:0-1175 GCF_008729295.1 Plectropomus leopardus | reverse complement strand
CCTGTCTGTCTCACCTGTCTGTCTCACCTGTGTGTCTCACCTGTGTCTCACCTGTGTGTCTCACCTGGGTGTCTCTCCTGTGTGTCTCTCCTGTGTGTCTC
Source organism: Plectropomus leopardus (assembly GCF_008729295.1). NCBI lineage: Eukaryota > Metazoa > Chordata > Actinopteri > Perciformes > Serranidae > Plectropomus > Plectropomus leopardus. The sequence goes on along the minus strand of NW_024620940.1, from coordinate 1,074 downwards.
ACCTCTGTGTCTCACCTGTGTGTCTCACCTGTGTCTCACCTGTGTGTCTCACCTGGGTGTCTCTCCTTTGTGTCTCTCCTGTGTGCCTCACCTCTGTGTCTCACCTGTGTGTCTCACCTGTGTGTCTCACCTGTGTCTCACCTGTCTGTCTCACCTGTCTGTCTCTCCTGTGTGTCTCTCCTTTGTGTCTCTCCTGTGTGTCTCACCTCTGTGTCTTGCCTGTCTGTCTCACCTGTGTGTCTCACCTGTGTCTCACCTGTCTGTCTCACCGGTGTGTCTCACCTGTGTCTCTCCTGTGTGTCTCACCTGTGTGTCTCACCTGTCTGTCTCTCCTGTGTGTCTCACCTGTGTGTCTCTCCTGTGTGTCTCACCTGTGTGTCTCTCCTGTGTGTCTCTCCTGTGTGTCTCTCCTGTGTGTCTCACCTGTCTGTCTCACCTGTCTGTCTCTCCTGTCTGTCTCTCCTGTCTGTCTCTCCTGTGTGTCTCACCTCTGTGTCTCACCTGTCTGTCTCACCTGTGTGTCTCACCTGTGTGACTCTCCTGTGTGTCTCTCCTGTCTGTCTCACCTGTGTGTCTCACCTCTCACCTGTCTGTCTCACCTGTGTGTCTCACCTGTCTGTCTCCTGTGTGTCTCACCTGTGTCTCACCTGTGTGTCTCACCTGTGTGTCTCACCTGTGTGTCTCTCCTGTGTGTCTCACCTGTGTGTCTCACCTGTCTGTCTCACCTGTCTGTCTCACCTGTGTGTCTCACCTGTGTGTCTCTCCTGTGTGTCTCACCTGTGTGTCTCACCTGTGTGTCTCTCCTGTGTGTCTCACCTGTGTGTCTCACCTGTCTGTCTCACCTGTGTGTCTCACCTGTCTGTCTCTCCTGTGTGTCTCACCTCTGTGTCTCACCTGTCTGTCTCTCCTGTGTGTCTCACCTGTGTGTCTCTCCTGTGTGTCTCACCTGTGTGTCTCACCTGTGTGTCTCTCCTGTGTGTCTCACCTGTCTGTCTCTCCTGTGTGTCTCACCTGTGTGACTCTCCTGTGTGTCTCACCTGTGTCTCACCTGTGTGTCTCACCTGTCCTGCAGGA
>NW_024620939.1:0-2139 GCF_008729295.1 Plectropomus leopardus | reverse complement strand
GCATTGTAGTATAATGCTTCAGCAAATCATTAAAGAAACATCCTCTAGTGCACACTTAATGTCCAAATATTTATTTATTCATTGAACCCATGTTTAATCAGGTAGGACCAGTTTGACTAGTTCAGATCAGTGATCTTTTTCAAGAGAAAAAAAAAGTGTTTGACCCTCAAACACACACCCGGATTATGTGCATTTTAAACGTATAATCATGCCCATAAATAGATGCCCATCTGTTGTGTGGATGTATCTTTAGCAGGACGTAAATCATACTTTATATGAGCATGATTGCCTCAGCAACATTTTTCCCTGATACAGGCCTACAGGTGGAAAGCCGTGACTCTTTGCTGTGTTCTTCTTTGTTTCTAAAAACGGGAAGTCAGCCTCTGTGCCTTTTAGTGAATAAGCAACCAACCAAATGCATGTTCATTGTGTAAGAACATCTGTTCCTGCCAGGCCGCCAGTTACTCTGCCTGTCCCCTCGCGGCTGCACAGGCCACTGATCTCACCATTGAAAACAAAAGACTGGACATCACTCTGACCTTGTGGGATTGTCCACGCCCCTCTTTCCTCCCTCTCCTTTTCTTTTTCACTCTGCGGTCTGCTCTCTTCCCTCTCACCGCTGCCAAAAGGCAAGTGATCAATCATTAAAATTGTCGTGGGCTCTGGGAGTGGGATTGTCAGGAAGCGCACCTCTGTCGGAAACATGCTAAAGTCATGTTGTGGAAAACGTGCTGAGAGGGAGACAGAGAGTGAGGGAGCTGCTGTTGTTGAGTCACATCTCTAGCCTTGTCATTCACGCTAACAAGCCTCACCAACAGCACTGACATCAATGATACTGGCTGCGCTTTTCCACAGACTAGGCTAGACATGAGTCAGACTTGAAAATGCGGTGCTTGTTTGCAGCACTTTGCAGATGAGGTATCTGGTGAAAAACTCCCATGCAATCAGAAGCTTCTACTGCAATTTAAAGACACCAGACTGTTCCCGGTTAGAACAGGACCAACCATTGCCTGGAGGGTGTCCTTGCTGATTTTGGCTTGTACGTTTCCCTTTTCAAACCAGGACATTGTTGTCTGCAGATTCACCACCACCTCACGCAGAGGCAGACAAAGCCTAAGTCAGACTCCCCTCTCAAACAAAGGAGAAATTCAGACACAATATTCTCCACATGTAGCACGAGGCCGGGCTGTAAATTCCTTGATGTCGTCAGGAGACGGGTGACACGTCTCACAATGACCCATGGAATGACCTTGTTCAGTAACATTTCACATCCTGCCAGTGTTTCTTCTCCCAGGTGTGGGCAAGGGTCCCCATGTGCTGTTGGAGAGCACCGTCCGGATCCATGAAACCAATCATTCTTCGGCATCATGGAAACAGCATCTGACAGCCGCGGTCGCCATGGGCGTTCTCCCCTGTGACCAAACTCAACAGGGGACCAGGGAGGTAAGGCCACGCTCAGCAACACTCATTGGTCTGCTGGGTCTCTGCTTTAGTGAAGAAGCTTTTGACAAATGTTTTTTTTTCTGAAAATTCAAGACACAATAAACATAAAATACAACCAACCTTTTATTATTGTTGAATGTGAAATGTTGCAACAACAAAAGAGGAGCCAGGAAAAAATATAGAATATGAATAAGGGAGCAAATGAATATTTAACATCTCACAGTCAGTAATTGACAGCAGAATTAATAAGAATTACAATGAGATATTGTCAACAGACTGCAGGTTGTGCAAAGTAACATGAGTGCAGTGAGACAGAAATTAGAGTGTATGGTTTAGAATATACAAACATAAAATGTTCAGTGAGGTGTGTGTATATACACAGGATGTGCAATACGCACTGTAGAAACAATCTTGTGCTTGACATGCGTATGTACACAAAGTGTCTCAGTGTGTATGTTTAAATAAGTGCTGTACCAGGAAGCTCAAAATAAAGTGAAAGAAATGCCTTTATGTGTGACAGAGTTGGTGTGATAACCATTAGCCTGTATTTCAACCTCCTATTGTTCCACATAGGTTTGTCTCTGCCTACCTTTGTCTTTTGTCTTGTGCAATTCTCTGTCAGCGTGCTGTGTAGCAGGATGTGAAGTTGTTTCTGCATATCTAACATTTAGCCTCCCACTGGCTGTTATAGGGGGA
>NW_024620938.1:0-2260 GCF_008729295.1 Plectropomus leopardus | reverse complement strand
TATACACATTTTATTTATTTATATTTTTCTGTATTTATTATTTTTCCTTTGAACCCTGCCCCATGTAATGGCATATCAATTCATTTATCAAGTAATCTATAACTTTATTTCAGATTTTGGCATCTTCGATCCTCCGTATATGGGGACCAGTTTTTGTTGCAAGTATCAACCGTGTTGAGCGACAACCGGTCTGCAGATGGTGCGGAGGCGCTGCCAGATGTGTATTCTCAGTATTTGACTGCAGCCCCTGTGGCCCTCTGTTTCAGTCACCTCCTCTCTCCTCCTCTCCTCCTCCTCCTCCTCCCTCTCCTCCTCCTCCTCCATACGTCATGTGTAAATTCTCACTAACTGCTCGTGAACAGTGACGTCTCCTGTGAAGTACCAGCACAGAGGAGTCAGCACCGAGCGAATCGCCTCACGATAACAAAGAGATTTGAAAATCTGTCAGAATGATTGGCGGCGTCTCATTCGCTGATGAGAAACGTTTGAACTTTTTGAAAGGACGGCAGGTAACTTTAAACTCTTGATTGACAAAATGAGAACGCACGTCTCACCTGGGTCGGCGTGACTTTATAAATATTAAATGATGAATTACAGGGAAGGATTTTTTTGTCCCTAATGAAGCACATTATTCAAATTAATTCTTAAAATAAAGACTTTTGTAGCAGTTGAGCCAAACTGATTAGCGGCGTGAGTCCCGAGGCTCCAGGGAGTTATAATGTGACAATGAAATACCACAAAGAAAACAAATAAATGAATCACAAATTAGGTTCTCAGATTTTTTTTAGACTTAGGATGCTGAATAACAGCTAGAAAAGTGTTTTTGCAGAATATTGATTTCACAGTGAAGTTGACGTTTTGGATATAAAATGTCAGAACTTCATAATTTAATTCTTGAGTTGTAGCCAAAAACACTTTTTGTTAGGTCATGGTGACCTTTGACCACAAGATGCTAATCAAGTTGTCCTTGAGTCCAAGTGGATGTTTGTGCCAAATTTGAAAGAAAAAATTACAATAAAATATAAATCATTAAATAAAAATCCCTCAAGACTTTCATGAGGTATTTTGTTCACAAGAATGAGACAGATGCAAGGACACAGTTACGTTGACCTTTGACCACCAAAACCTAATAAGTTCACTGTTCAGTCCAAGTGGACATTTGTGCCAAATACCCTCAATGTGCTCTTGATATATTGTGTTCACATAAATGGGATGACCACAAGGTCACAGGAACCTTGACCTATGAGCACCAAAATCTTGTCAGTTCATCATTAGTTCATCTGGACGTTTGTGCCAAATGTGAGAAAGTTTCCTCAAGGCATTTTTGGACTTCTTGAAGTATTACGTTCACAAGGATGAGATGGGTGCAGGGGTCACAACGGCCTTGGCGTTTCACCAATGACCACCAAAAGTTCATTGTTGAGTTGAAGATAACGTTTGTGCCAAATTTTAACAAATTCCCTCAACGTGTTCTTGAGACATCACTTTCACAAGAAAGAGACTAATGGAATGTCAAACGGGACAGACAAAAGGTCAGTGACCTTGACCTTTGACCAACAAACCCTGATAAGTTCATTGTTGGGTCCAAGTGGGCGTTGGTGCTAAATTAGAGGAAATTCCTCTTAGGTGGTTTTGAAATATTACGTTTAAGGATGAGATGGATGCAATGTCACAGTGACCTTGACCTTTGAACACCAAAATCTTGTCTTTTTATCCTGGAGTCCAAGTGGTGGTTGGTGCTAAAATTTCAACATTTCTCCTCAAGGCGTTCTTGAGATACCACATTCAGGAGAATGGGACGGATGGACAGACAACACAAAAACATAACGTCTCCAGACAGACGATAACGTATGATAACAACTCCAAGAGACAAAAACAGACACTAATGGACTCTAAAGTGTCCATGAAGGCAAAGACAGACTTCCAGCTGTCCACGCAGAGACTGAATCCATGTCCTGACTCCTACTGAGGAGACAGTCTTACACCAAATGTAATAAAAAATAATAAAAAAACACTAGAGTGAGCTCATCAGGTGAAAATGCCATCTTCCATTTCAGTATATATTTGAACATTTTTTAACCCTTTTAAACTTGAGCAAAGTGTCTGACTTCACTCTTCACTCAGAAATGTGGGAGGAAGGAAGGTTATGACAAAAACCTGAGAAAAAAGAAATGGATCAACTTCCTTTTTAGTCTTTTTGCTTTGTTTTGCCTGATCTGTTAGTTATTTACAGATTTATGATGTTTCTCTACAACTTAAC
>NW_024620937.1:0-1843 GCF_008729295.1 Plectropomus leopardus | reverse complement strand
TATCTTTATATTTTTTTAAATAAATATTTTTTTATTACTTTTTTTAATTTTGACAATTTCACCAAAAATGACACCATTTATCAAAGATCGAAACTGTAAAAACAGAAATTATCTTTCACATTTACGGCGGTCCTTAATCACAGCATGTGTTATTATACAGGTTTGTGAAATAAAATTCCATGACTTTTCCAAAAACTTTCAGGGTATATCTGACTGGCTGTTTGACTATTTAAAACTCCATGACTTGTCCAGGTGTTTTAATGAATGCACGAAACCCAAAGGAAGGAAAAAGAGTTTTGTAAAGTTAACACCTCTGAGCATACACACAGGAAGACGAGGGTCAGCAGGTGTGAGTGGAGGTAGACAGAGGAGGGAGGAGGAGTGCTGTTAATGAGATACAGACGAGGAAACAGTAAGACAGCAGAGGAAGCTGTTAATTTAGCCGAGAAGATTTGAAGGCACAGAGATAAAAGAAGGGGAAGTTCCACTCCTGGGGCCAATACCATTACTGTTTGGCCGGGCTCCAGGCCTCCCAGGCTGGCTAATATACAGTCGGAGTAGTGACACGCTCTCAGGAGCCAGACTGCAGAGACACCCGGTCCTTTCACACACTTTCATTTGTCACAGAGATTAAGCATCTATTAAGACTACAGATCCATCTCTTGATTACTCACATTCATAACGTCTGACTGTAAAAGAGTTTCTGCTGAGGGAAGATGTATCACACACTCACAAAATCATTACACAGATGTTACTGAACCGTTTTAAGCCACGCCAACAGCAATGTTGTCGTTCCACCAGTTTGAGCCAGACTGAAATATCTCAACAACTGTTAGATGGATTAACATGAAATTTTGTGCAGACATTCAAGCTCCCCGAGGGATGAATCTTAATGACTTTAATGATACTCTGACTTTTCCTCTAGCGTCATCAGCACTTTAAAGTTTGTCACTTGTGGTGAAATATCTCACCAACTGTTGGATGGAAAACTATTAAATCATTCATGTAGAGGAAGAAATCCTAATGACTTTAATGACCCTCTGACCACATCGGCACATGCTACAATCCCAGAAATGTCCTAAAATCCTAAAAATTACCTAAAATCCTATTAACATGCTGAAATCCTAAGAAACGTCCTAAAATCCAAAATATGACCTTAAATCTTAGAAACATGTTGAAATCTTAGAAACGTCCTAGAATTCTAGAAAGATGGTAAAATCTCAGAAATGTCCTCAAACCCAAGAAACATGCTTAAATCCTAAAAATGTCCTAAATCCTGGAAATGTCTTAAAATCTACAGAACAAGCTGAAAACCCTGAAACAAACTACAATCCAAGATATGTCCTAGAATCTGAGAAATGCCCTTAAATCCTAAAATTGTGTTGAAATCCTAGAAATGTGCAGGAATCCTATAAGGCTGCTGGTGTTAACATTCAGCTCAAAGCTCCGCCGTTGCCTCGCAGAGCTGCCAACACGGCAATCAATCAGTCTGATCTCGGAGGAAACAGACGCACAGAGATTACTTTTAACTAACAGAGAGACGCTCTAAGTGTCAGGTAAGCAGGCAGGCGGCTGCAGCTCATCCATACCACTGAACATGTGTGTGCGACTGAATATTTGATGAGGACACAACGCCTCGCTGGACCCGAACAAAGCCCCGGGTTTGTTAATTAGAGTGAGTGCTCAAACACACGCTGCAAACGTGGCCAAACGTGACAGCTTTAGATTCTCAGAATAATCCCACAGCCCCAACCTTGGTCTCACATGACCCCCCCGGAGCAAGTGGGGACGTCATGTAGGTATGGATCTATATTTAAAGTGTTCTTGCAAGGACACCATCTGA
>NW_024620936.1:0-1161 GCF_008729295.1 Plectropomus leopardus | reverse complement strand
TGACCAAAACATTATAATAATCATATTTTATTTTGTTAAAGTAATTTTCAATATATACTTATACTAGACTAATAATTATAAATATAGATTTTTTAAATTTCTGCCTAATTATGTGATAATTTTCTCATGATTCCCTTTTTAAAGTTTACTGTCAAGTAATTTTCTCGTCACCTTTCACAGTTTTTTTGTTTTGTTTTTTGTTTTTATAGAAATTTAAAAGAAATTTCATGCCAAAGTTCTGCTTGCTTTTTTTTCCTTGTTTTTGACAGAAATCAAACCGATGTGCTCACATTTTTAATGTTTAAATGCCTTCTGAAAGGCATCTGAACACAACTGCATCCAGGTTTCAAAGTGTTAACACACACTAACCATTGTGTACTCCTATCTTAGGGATCACACAATAAAAATTGATCATTGCACCGACCCAAACATAAACTTAAACGGACGGTTCACCCCCCAAATAAAACACATTTTTCCTCTTCCCTTTGGTGCTATTTATCAGTCCCGGTTGTTTTGGTGTGAGTTATCGAGTGTTGGAGATATCGGCCGTGGAGCTGTAAAAAATTTGAAACTTGAAAAACTCAACAGCAATGTCTCTTTTCCAGAAACCATGACCTGGTTACTCAATAAATCCACAGACCCCGTGAGCAGATCTATGTAGGGACTTTTTTTTCTCCCAAACTACACCTGTGAACCGTATCACTGCTCAGAGGGAATCATGATGGTTCACCAGCAGATGGAGACATGAAATACAATGCCTCTCAGTTTATGTAATATTCATTCATTGTGCAAAATAAGAAAAATTACTTCAATTTAGGGTTAATATTTTGTACAAGTTGACTTTATCAATTGTAAAATGCAAAAAAAAAAAAAAAAAGCATGCATGTCAGTCGATTCTGAGACAGCTGCAGTGGAGCCAAAGAAGTACACGTTTTTATTAATTTTATTAGCCATTATTAGAACGCAGATACAGATAATCAGCAACATACCAAATATCGGCCATGCCGATAATCTGTCGATTCCGAAGCCACACGCCTCATAAATCTATATAAGTCACAAATGAATCAGTTTTATTAATTTAAAAAAATCTGAAAAAAGAGTAAAAATTGACACAGATTTTGCATTATATCTCTCACATGTTTGCCAGTATGGCCTTGAAGT
>NW_024620935.1:0-3134 GCF_008729295.1 Plectropomus leopardus | reverse complement strand
TTTTTGTTTTTTTTTTTGTACAAAACCGTTTACTTTTAATGTATCTGCTACATAATAACAAATAAATAAAACATATCTGTAGTTTGCATAAAAGCACAATGCCAACATTTATTCTTATGATTAGATTGGGAACACATGGGGGGTCATCTATTTTCTCTCCAACTTAATGTTTTTGTTTCGGGGACAAAAAAGAGTCATGTAGTCACGAAGTAACAATAGTTTTAGGGCTTCAAAATACAGAGAAGTCTTTCATTCACAAAAATCAGAATAATGCTATACTTGACCTACAAAAGAGAACAATGCTGAGCACAGAACAATGTATAAGTGTGATTCGAGACTCCACCTCTACACCATTATCCCGTGATCTGTCCTGCATGCCAGTGAATTAGTCATAAATGAATGAGTAACACCGACACAAGTGGAGCCGAGCATCTGCCTTTTCTCTGTCTCAATAATATCAAACTAATATCAGACGAACCCAGCAAACAGGTGGTCGCTTTCACACTCAAGAGGATCACTGGTCCGACTCAAACTGAGAGTCTGGGAGTCACTTCCCATTGAGCTAGAGTGCGGCTCTTTGAGTTGAAAGCATGTAAGTGACCACAGCAGCTCACCGGCCACATGGCACCAAGAACTGAGAGATAAAACGGGAAGACTGAAAAGCTGGTTTGTTCAAAATGACCTTTAAAAATACAACATAAACAGAAATGCTGAAGAACTTGGATAAACAACAATGTGCAGCATGAAAAAAGTTTGAAAAAGATCTAAGTGGGCAAAACAGCAGCAGGAATTTGTTGACTTCTGTACACAAACAAATCCCTAAAAAGCCTCGGACACAACTTCTACTCTCTCATAAAACCCACAGCTTGAACTCAACCAAAATATTTACAATATCAGTACCCCACACTGTTACAGAAGAAACTCAACAGATTCTGTGAAGAACTTGAGTTGTGTGTATCAAATTTCCATCAAATGGATCCGATATTTCGGAAGATATTTCAGTCCAGAGCAAAGTCATGAACTGACAACTGAGCAGGAACACCCATCAGTGAGCTGCGCCACATTTACCAGTTTAACCTGTCTTTCTCTGCAGGATTAACATGATGTGATATTTTGTGGATTTGACGTACAGTAGGTTCAAACTCAGAACCCCAAAAAACAAACAAAAAAAAAAAATCTGGGAAGAGAGCCTGAAAAAGCTGCACTTTTCGTCCCCGCTCATTACCATCACTGAAGGGCCCTTGAGTGAAGCTGTCAACCCCCAATTACTGGAGTGGAGCTGCTCAGTGGCCGACAGATAACACAGCGGTTCAAAGACTGTATCTCGTGTGAAATGACACTAATAACTAGCCAAGCCTGAAAAGTGTGAGATGAGTAATGAATTAATTGTTAGGATCATCCTCTGAAACTTCTTCTCAGCTGACGGCCAACGTCATCAGAAGCTGATATTTGGTCGATTTTGGGTTGTGAAGCCATGTGATAAAAATTCAATGTCAGGACAACATCTAATGCCATAAATGTGACGTAAAATATGCTGAAGACAGATATTGTTAATATTTTGTTGGTGTTACATTGTGTTATAAAATAACCAAAATCCAACATCTTTAAAATGTGTCATGCCATCATTAGCTTGAACAGTGGTGTAATGTTACAAAGTAGTAATACCTTGTTAAAGTATTTAAGCTTTTTGGGGGAGTATGTGTACTTTACATTTTTTATATTTCTGTCTATTTTCACTTTCACTCCACTACATTTAATTTCCTAAATAATATGTATGCTGTTATTCTTTATGAATGAATGAAATAAATGAATGAAATAGAAGGAAAACTCAATTTTGTTTTTTAAATTTTAAATTAAAAAAAATAAAGACCGAGTGTAATGTATGCTCCATATTCAAGGTGGCGTATGTTGTGAAGAAGTATACTTCATAATTCTTCGAATTCTGACCACTTGCTTTCCATCAACAGTATTTACTTATACTTTTACTTTTAATACTTAAATCATTTTAAAACTAAATGATATTATTCTACATCAAGATCAGTGGTGGATTAAGTACCCCTTAAGGTAATACTTGAGTATAAGTACTGATATATTTCCAGAAAATGACTTTGGTATAAGTCAAAGTGACCTATTAGAATATCATTTGAATAAAAGTCTTAAAGCATCTGATATTTACTTGAGTATCAAAAGTAATTTTATATTAAGGTTTGGATAACAAAACCCAATGTCATAATGCAAAATGCCATAAGATTAACGTCCATACAACATGGGATTTTTATATTTTCACACATTTTAACAAATCATCAGCCCGATTTTCTATCCAATTAAGAGTCTAATGTCTTTCTGACATCATTGTGACATCCACCACTAGGTGGGTTAACTTCCGTTTTCTGATTTGTGGGTGTGTTGAAATACGTTTCTGAGAAGGTAATGACTGATCTTGGGTTGTTTTGTAGATTGTATCTTATGTAAAAAGTGGAGTCATCAGCAAAAAGGGGAAGCACATGATGGTGACACACGTTCTCTAACCCTGACAGATGAACTCAACAGTCAACAGGAAAGATAACTGATACAAGTTTGCAGCTTGAAAGTCATATTTTGCAGTTAAAGTCAAAACTACAACACAGTTTGACAAAATGCAATAAAAAATAGCAGGTTTAAAACAAACAATAACAACAACAAAACATCTCTCTCTATCAGACTGTGTGTCAGATTTCTGGCCAGTGATGACTGAGTGATGAAAAAGGATGGTAAAAGTTACCTGTATATCAGATTTAATAAATTTTAGTCAAGTTTGTTGCAGTTTAAAAGTCAAAACAACAATTTAAAAACAGAAAATTAAATAAATAAAAATCTTCACTCACCCCGAGATGGTCGGTCAGATTTCACTTCTTTGCCGGTTTGATTTTTCACAACACATTTAACCTGTGTGGTGTGTTAGACGCTCTGTTAGAAGTGACTCAACCCTGTATGAGTTAGCATGTGCCAACTCCGTCAGCCCAAATATTTCCCCTCTCTCTCTCTCTCTCTCTCTCTCTCTGTCTGCTTGTGTCTGGAGAAGCTCCACAATCTGACTTTGCTTTTTTGACAGAAAAACAACTTTAAGGCAAACATGAGAGGAAAACTGTCACTAC
>NW_024620934.1:0-1067 GCF_008729295.1 Plectropomus leopardus | reverse complement strand
AGGATTCTCTAATGTTTCTTTTCAATTTTTAAAGACTTTTCAGATCATTTTCTTGTCATCTTATACATTTTTTTGCAATTTGTGGGGCATTTAATGCCAAGGTGGTGATTGCTTTTTTTTCTCCATATTTTTGAAAAATCAGCAATAAAAAAATGGTTTAAATGCTTGTGAAAGGCGTATGACAGCAGCACAAGAAAACTGATGTTAATCTATGTTTGAAAGGGTTACGAACCAAAATTAAAAGCACTTATTATGCAGAATTATATATGTATTATGCTATTAGGTTATAATTGAGATGTATTTGTTTGTTTACTTTCATGTTTCATCTGTCAAAATATAGAATATACAGTCGAATATTTTATTCTGAATCTGCAAAGTAACTAGTAAAATATACAAAATTTGAGATGTAGTGTCGTAGAAGTATAAAGTGGCAAAAAATAAAGACACTCAGGTAAAGCACAAGTACCTCAAATTGTACTAAAATACAGTACAGTAACTTTTCACAGGCCTCCACACAGATTGTACCTGACAAAGTACTCTGTGCTGTGTTTTTGATGCGTACTTTAACTGTGTGTTCACGTTTAGGATCTGCGTCCGAAAGGTCACGATGTGCTGAAGGAAGAGCTGGGATACATGGTGGACAAGGAGATGATCGCCACGTCGACCGCCATCGAAGAGGCTGTGCTGCGGATGGACGTAAGGACACACGATGACAGATAAACCTGAAGAACTGTGGACCACACACACACACACACACACACACACACACGCACACATTAACATTTTTGTTTTAAATTTTAGGAGATAATGAATCAGGCAAAGAGAGACACTTCTGGGATCAAGCTGGAGGTCAACCAGAGGTGAGATAAATGCTGCATCATCTTAAATTGTCCATTTTTAAGCTTCTCTTTAATCTGTGTTTTTTCTTGTTCTGTCTCAGTATCCTGGGATCCTGCTCAGACCTGATGAAGGTGAGAAGTCTTTTTTTTAAAACTTTTAAAACATATTTGTGAGCTTCTCTGATTCATTTTCACTCTGTGTTTCTTCTTCTGCTTCCTTTTTTCATG
>NW_024620933.1:0-1660 GCF_008729295.1 Plectropomus leopardus | reverse complement strand
ACATATTTACATATTTATATTTCGCAAGAGTTTGCTAGGCAACTAGTTTGACAAAAAAAAAGTTGGTATAAATTTAAAATGATTGGAAGAAATATCACTTTATCACTAAAATAATTACCTAACATAATATATTTTAGTTACTGTTATCTGAAAAAAAAAGATCCATTCACTGGTGCAGAAAAAGTAGGACTGGTCTCCTGATGTTTAATAAAAGTCTGAGTCCTACAGTCGTCTAAACTCGGTGCCCTTTGTTTCCAGGTCCTGCAGAGTTCAAACATGAAGCTGTTTGATAACACAGGAGAGGAGACAGGAAACTTCCCTTCTCTAACACAAACACTGCTGTAATTGTAGGCTGCAAGAAAAAAACCCACTTCTATAATTCACGGCACAGGCTGTTATGTAATCATCATCATCATCATCCTGCCGCTGACCTCGAGCTCAGCCCTGACAGCACGGTTACACCCGACACGAACAGCAGCGAAAACAATCAAACAAACTCGGAGAAACACAAATAACAAGCAGGTGGAGCCCGGAGGAATGCTGCTGCTCTTTATGGCTCCAAACATGACGCATAATAAACTGAAAACAATGGAAACACACGAGAAATGTTTCCACTAATCCACATTCACAGAGTCAGACGGAGCGAGTATAAGCCGTGGCATTAGGTTTCTGCATTTGCATAAAAATCAATCAAACAGAGGCTGAATTATTCTAATCCAGACGTTTACTTTGGTACATTTCATTAAATCAAATCCTGTTACTGGATTATCAGACTACATGTAAACAAAGAAAATTCCTGAGCTCTGAACCTGACGTGTCTTCTGAATGTTCATTTTGTAAACCAGTGCTTCCACCTCTCATGCCTGTGAGGTGTGGACTCGAGTTTCACATCGACGCTCCAACAATAGTATCAGTCCTCCTCTGATTCGGCAGCCAACTCCCTGCAGCCGAGGTGTGGCTCAAATTCCAAACACAGGACCTGTGAGCTATGTCAGAGTTTCCTTTTGCAAAATCAGCAGCTACTACGACCGTCATCGGATCATTAATGCAGTGAAAGCCACTACTCATAGAGCACGTCTGCCTCAAACATTTATTTTTTGTTTCTTTACACACTGGCTTGATTTCTTTCAAAAACATGGGAAAAAAGGCAAATAGCAACAAAAGAGGAGATGACCGAAAAATTATAAAGAAATTAGTAAAAAGTGGGGCTGTGGCAGGTAAATATTAATATTCAATGATTTGTTTTGTTTCCTATATGAAGTTTTTAAGCTTTAAGAGGCGAAACTGGACATTTAGAGTGACGACAGCATTCACATCATACAGTAAAACAAGCTAAAGGCACTAAGAATGGATCGCAAATGTGCAACAACATGTTTTGCCAACACTAGATATCCAAAAAAAGCCGAAGGCTGTGTCATACTAAACAGCTGTGAGCTGTAAATTCAGCACTTCTAAGCAGCAGAGCAGTTTCTCTCTCCCTCCGTGCTGCCGCTGCACGAATCAAAGAGTGGTGTAAAAGAACGCTCACTCCGCAGCAAAATCTGGGGACCAAAACGTCCCCGGCAGTAACCTGCAGCACACTAAGTAGCAAAAAATAAATATGGAAAAATATTTAATTAACTTTTACAAAACAAAATGAAATAAAATAGTCTAAGAAAAA
>NW_024620932.1:0-1138 GCF_008729295.1 Plectropomus leopardus | reverse complement strand
TCAACGGTTTTAAATTTTAGTGAAAGCGCAGCACAAAAAAAATCACTTCAGTCCTGTTGTGAAAGGGTTAAACAGATGGTGATGTGCTGACACCTGAGCAGGTTTCAGTCACTGCAGAGGATGACGGAGCACCGGTTACCCTGCGTGTTTCAGCCGTCTCTGCTGCAGCTCAGCTGGCTGTAACGATCAGCTCGTCATCGATCAGCTGCAGGAGATCATAATCAGCTGATCAGCAGCAGCAGCTGTGCTGCAGCAGGGAGAGATCTAAACATGCAGGGCTCCAGGACAGATTTTGGAAATGCTGGCTCTTGAAAAATCTAAGTGAGTGAATCTTTTATCAGAATATTTCACCACAGTTGTGTTTTTCTAAAGTAAAGCCTGCAAAGACATCTTTTACTTCCAGTACGATGACTCTAAAGACGCTGAGCTCGGTCTTAAATTATAAAGTGTTGCAGAAGTTGTTACCTTCAAATTAACCTGAATAAATTGACTTCTTTCAAAACATGGACAGAAGGCAAAATAAGAAGGAATGACCTATAAATTGACAAGAAATTGGTAAAAAAGTACAAGAAAAGCACCTGAAAAATTCTAAATAAATATAAATTAGCAAAAAAAAAAAAGGAAACGATTTGAAAAAGTGCTTAAATATTCTAATAATTCTGTAACATGGTTTTAAATATGCAGTTTGATGATTGGCTAATCTTACCTTGTTGACCGGTGTGTAGAGAAGTCCCTGCTCTGCTGTGGGATTCAAGGTCTCTGACACTTTCAGCACGAGAGACAAAAACGCAAGAACTCATTAATATTTAGATTTTCAGTACGCGGTGTACATGTTCTCAGAAGACCTGAGTCATCCAGTACCGTCTTTTTTATGTTTCTGTAATTATGTTATTTAAAAAAGTAAAATGAAGTAAACCTTTGTCCTCTCTTGGTTTCGTCACGACGACTGTATACGTCACACTGTCTGAGTCGTCACTGTCCTCCCCACAGGCTGAAACAAGCAATTTAAACGATGAAAAGGAAAGTTGTAATACCTTGAAAAAAAATCCTTAAAATTTCAAGAAGATAGTTGAAGTACTTTTTAGCAAATAGTCTTTTTGAAAAAAAATAAATAAAATAAAATAAAAAAAAAAATATA
>NW_024620931.1:0-1065 GCF_008729295.1 Plectropomus leopardus | reverse complement strand
TCTAGTCTTTGCACTCCTTAGATGGCTTTTGCTTCTTCATATTTTTTTTCTCACTCATATCCTCTCTACATACACTCCACTTTACCATTTCCCTTGTGTTGTCCAAATATATATCCTATAGGCCTATATATAGCCTATTATAAATTTTGGGGGGTTGGCCCCCCTCTGCGTGCCCACTTATGTTGCTTACAAGAAGACCAGCCACTGAAAAAAAATGTGTTCAATATTTAAATGAGAATTTAGACCTATATGAAACATGCATTATTCATTTCTCCTTTTTCTTCAGTTTTTTTTTTTTTTATTTATCACCCCCCAGAGACAGCCGGTGCTATATATGTCCAATATATGTCCACTTCTCCGTCTTTCATTAGAATTGGGGTTGATCTGTGGAAGGTCTCCATGGAGTCTGAGGGCCATCTGATATGATTAAACATACATGCAGAGGGTCAGGCCAAGAAAACCCAGGAGCGGCAGGAGAGATGAAAGAGACCACTTTAATGTTTGCCTGCAGGACAGATTTCCACGGTCGTGTTTTCCCTCCTCTTGTCACGCAAGTCCTCTGCTTAGGCCTACTTAAAGCCGCTGCCCCGAGAGCGCAACCCGCAACTCCGATCTGACAAGGTGACGGCGAGTCTGATCGCTGCGTGCCGTTTTGCTCGGTAAAAGCAGATTTAAAAACAAAAAAATCCTAATCCGTGACACGTGGCAGTTATGTTATTGGGCTAAAAGTTACAAAACTTAAAGTGTAACGCTCGAAGCCCACATGATTGCGATAAATCCGTAATTAATGAAATATCTTAAT
Source organism: Plectropomus leopardus (assembly GCF_008729295.1). Taxonomy (NCBI): domain Eukaryota; kingdom Metazoa; phylum Chordata; class Actinopteri; order Perciformes; family Serranidae; genus Plectropomus; species Plectropomus leopardus. The sequence continues at coordinate 263 of NW_024620931.1, read as the reverse complement.
ATTTTTAATTTATAGATAGCCTACGTGTAATTGTGGTCAGTTTACTGAGACTTTAAATTGTGCCCCCTGAACTTCGAAAAAAACAATTTGAGATTTTGGGGAGAGGGTTTAAAATAGAGCGAATTTAAAGGTCTGTTGTGTACGTTTTTTTTTTACAAGACCAAAGGTGCTGCTGCGTTATAAGGAATTTAAAAAAAAAAGTATTTTTGATTTACACTTATGAGAGCAACAACAACAACAAAAAAAAAAACCCCAAACAAACA
>NW_024620930.1:0-2781 GCF_008729295.1 Plectropomus leopardus | reverse complement strand
GTTTTACAATGCCTGTATTTTACTCTGTGTTTGTATTTAAACCAGAGGCGAGGCAATAATTTAGCGATGCCAACAAGCTGCTCAACGTTAATGTCCACCCAAAGCTACAGCAATAATAGTAAAATATATTTGGCTCTCTCGTTGTTTAATGAATTTAGGTTTGCTTTTACTGCCACCAATTGTTGGTGCATTCGGGAAAACAGTCACCTGTTGCTGAGCTTCACTTAATTCCAGCAATAACAATAGAAATCTTGTCAGCCAAAACAGTTGCTGTTTAGCAGGTATAATATTAACCCTGTACCATCTTAGTTTACGCTGTTAGCGTGCTTACATTTGCTGATTGTATATATTTTTTACTCAAATATAGTCAAGAACAAGACAATACTGTAGAGGTGACGCCCTTTATCTTGTGTTTCTAGAGTTAAGTGTTTTTGGAGATACAAAAGGCATTGTAGATATGTCATATTTCCGAAAGTGAGTTTAGTGTAATACTTTCCACCAGAAGCAGGTTGGTAAGTAATCTTAAAAGGTAGCTGGTAGTTGTAGTCTTAGAGATAGTATCCCTTCAAGATTTCCAGTCTTTGCAAAATCTAAAAACTAAAAACTCATATTGTCTTTAGATGTAAGAGTGTGTCAGAATTTAGTCTTTTTAATGTCTTTTAGCAATCTTTCAGGGAGCTGATGGCAAGACCACCAACACGACTAACACTTATCAGTAGAAGTAGAAAAACTAGAAGTAGAAAGAAGTAGAAAATCCCAAGTGATGGAAGCGTTGGCAGTCGGAATTAGACACGATTTTTTTCTGGCATGCTGAGTTTGAGCCGATGCTGGGCCAGTTCATTTTTTTAAAACTGCTCAGTGCGGCAGTGTTGGCAGTCAGAACTGAAGCGTCATTCGTCCCGAGTCTCAGCTGAGTCGGGCAACCAAACATGGCCCAATTGATTTCTTCCAGTGGGCCAAGTTTGGGCTAATGCTGGGCCAGGTCATTTTTGATAACCGCCCATTGATTGCAACGTGGGCACGAGGGATGCATGATATTATTGGCACGTTATTGGTATCGGCAGATATTAGGTTTAAAATGGAAGATTGGAATCGGCCAATCTGCTGATATCACAAACCAATTTTTTTTTATTGACAAAGCAAACATGTACAAAACATCAATCCTGAATTGAAGGTTTTTTTTCTTATTTTGCACAATAAATGAATATTAAACACTTAATAACATTTTATCTCATGTCTCAATCTGCTGGTGGGCCATTGTTAATGCCACTGCAGAAGAGACTTGATTATCACTATAATTAGGGGTATATATCGGCTAAATGAGTTGCTGTATGTCAGTATACTGAATATCAACAAAAAATCTAATATTTTGCATCCCTACTGGGAACTGGGCAAGTTTATTCAGCCCGATTCTGGGGCGTCATTTATCCAGAGTCTCAGCAGAGTTGGACAACTGAAAGTTGTCAAGTTCAAGTTCAGGCCAGTGCTGGACCAGGTCATTTTTGATAACCACCCAGTGACGACAGTGGTGGCAGTCAAGCCAGTTTATTTGGTTAAATTCTGAAGCATCATTTATCCTGAGTCTCATTCCTGATTTATTCCCTCCGGCATACCAAAGTAGGGCTGTTGCTGGACTGATGTTGTGCATTTTTGGCTACATAGGCCCACATTTTGCTCTTTTTTTTTCTTTTTGTAGCATTAATGTGGTCATATTAGTGTGTTTTGGTCGGTTTCAGCTGCTCCAGTTCTGAGAAAGAGACATTATTATGTTACAAAACCTCGAGACAGTACGGCTGGACATTCTGTCCCATTTCTCCTCTACTCATTTCCTTAATTTTCTCCCTAAAAACACTTACCTTTTAGCCTGTGAAAGTGCTCTTACATTACACTTCTGCTTATTAGTCATGCATTATCTCTGGTATTTCCTTCGTCTCTGCCTATATTTAGTAACAGGACATTACACTACGAGGAATACAATTCACACTCGGTATAAAACAAACACATTAGAGACAAAAGTTTGTGTCACTTCTGATATTTTCCTCTTTTGTCTCGCCTCCCTGCTACGTAACTGTATGGAAATGATTAGTTTAAATGCTCGTGGTATAATCATTTCCTCAGGGTCTTTACACACGCTTTTCCTCGTCATGAATACACAGTGCAATCTCTCTCTGTGATGCCTCGGGATATTCTCTGGATATAAATCCTTTGTTTCAAATAGAGGCCAATGTTTCCGCTTTCCACAGATTGTCTGGGTCCCTGTTGAGCCTTTTTATATTGCCTACAGTTATCTCAGGTTCCCATTGTGCTCAGGTTATAGTGTTTTTACTGTGCAAATGTGAAGCCGAACACAGAGGTCATGCATCTGATACAGTGTGTTTTATTAACGTAGGAATGGCTTTGAGCGGTGTTAATGTATTCTGTAGGAGCACTGCTCCCAGTATGAAACCACTACAGGTGTTAGCTGTGACCGGGGCATTCGGTAATGGTGCTCGGCTGCACAAGTGAGAGTTGGGACTTGTGGCCTGTGGTTGAATGTGGCTCGAGGACGTAGTGGAGAGCAGCAGGGTGGCTGGAGGCTATGAGAGCCTCGGCCCACGCTACAGCTTAAACTGCTCCCTCATCTCTAACACGTGCTGCCTCCCTTCATGCATCTCTCTTTCTGTCCACGCTTTCCTCTTACTCCTACCACCACGATCTCAACGGCCATCATCAACACTCCCTGTCTCTCACTTTGTGCCCTTTTTCTCTTTCTTTTTAAACAATTTTTGTTGTATGTATATA
>NW_024620929.1:0-4155 GCF_008729295.1 Plectropomus leopardus | reverse complement strand
TGTCCGCGTGCTGGAACAGGCTGTTGGACATGTCCACGCTGGAGCGGGCTGTCGGACATGTTAGCGCTGGTGCAGGCTGTCCTTCATGTCCTGGAGCAGGCTGTTGGACATGTTCGCACCAGAGCGGGTTGTCGGACATGTCCGCGCGCTGGAGCGGGTTGTCGGACATGTCCGCGCGCTGGAGCGGGTTGTCGGACATGTCCGCGCGCTGGAGCCGGCCGTCAGACATTTCGGCACCACTGGACATTTTCATATGATATATGCACTTTAATGTAGCCTGATATTTATCTGCAAGTTTGCAGAAACATTATAAATTAAACACAATGAGTAGAGATGCAAAAAAGCCCTCAAATGTTAATGTATCATTTGAAAAATGAAAAACAGTGTGTCTCCTGTCAGCTCTTCTTCCACGTTGGATGAGTAAATATGACTTTGGGACTCTGAAAACGCATCTGGCAGCCGTGTGTGTGTGTGTTTGTGTATCTTTGTGTGTCTCTCTCACCCAGGCTGGACTTTGACAGCAGCCTCCACAGCGTTTCGGACGTCTTTCCGTCCTCCGTCTGGACAGTAGGCCAACACGCCGCCGCCTCCTGGTGACGGCACCGCCACACTGCAGCCAGACACCGATTTACACGCCTTACCGCCTACGAACTGCAGGTACGGTTTGGGAGCACTGAGGGGAGCAGAAAGGAGACACGCATGTCAGAAATCTCATGCAGCCTGTTGTTACTGCACATCATGCCGTTATTTAAATGCTCATAATATATTAATAATGTGCTTATAATGCAGCTGTCATACACAGAAGTGTAGAGCTGCCAGACGGGAAACAAAAAAGATTAGTGTCTGGTAGTAAATGAAGATTTTCTTGTTATAAAAAGATGTTTTTCATGTTTTCAAGATGTTTTTATTGTTATATTTTTCAGGTTTTTACAAGTCACATCACAGTTTCTCATTAAAACAATAAAATTTTCTTGTTATAACAAGATATTTTCCATGTTTTTCGAATATATTTTCATATGAAATTCATGACAAAAACTTGTTCTAACTTGTTCCTGTTATAGCATACAAAGAAAAAAAAAGATCTTGTTATAAAAGAAGGTTTTTCATGTTTTTAAAAGATATTTTCATGATATAACAAAAATATTTCTTGTTATAACTACAAACGTTTCTTGTTAAATGAATATATTATATATACGCTTTTTCATGTTTTTACAGAATATTTTCACAGAATAACAAGAAACTATATATAAAACCTTTCTCCCTAGAAAAAAGAAATTTTTAAAAAGTTTTTAAAATATACTTTTATGGTATAACAAGAACATTTCTTGTTAAAGGAAGAAAAGTTTTCTATTATATGAACAAGTGAACATATTTTTCATGTTTTTACAAGATATTTTCACAGTATAACACGACACAGTTCATATTTTTAAAAAATCTGTTATAACTAGAAAATGTTGTGAAATTGTGTATGTGAATATATTGTATTTTTTACATCGTTAAAGGATATTTTACAGAATAAAATGTAACTTTTTTATATAAAAAAAACTTTCTTTCTTTTGTTGTTATATCATGAAAACATCTTATAATAACATGAAAATTTCTTGAGAAAAATATCTTATTTTTCCAGTTATTTCCTGCTAATTTTGGGCGATTTTATACTGTTAAATGTTAAGTTATTCAACATCCTCTTTCCATGTTTTTGAAAGAAATCAAGCCAATTTGTTAAGATTTTAAAGGGTTAAAAATAGGGAAATCATCTATTATGATTCAAACCTGAACTGAAATTCAGACTCAGAGAGCGGTGTCAGCGCTGAGGTTCAGTGGCTCTAAAAAGCGCGTTTTAAACTCACCTGGCAGCGTCGGAGTCGTCGGGAATGATCGCTGGAGACGCTGCTGTCCCAAACTTTGAGTAGTCCATGGAGACGGGGGAGGAGCGGGGGAGTGGAGGAGAGGACGAGGACGGGCGGAGGAACTGGTACAGACCCTGACCGAGAGCAGAGAGGACGTTAAAATACACAACAAGACCCCTTTTTTTCCTATTTTCTCAATATTTATTTATATTTATTTTAATTTTAAAAATCCTGGAGAAGAGCAATGTCGCAAATGTGAGCAAGAAAAGCAATTTGTACGAAAAGTTCAGTACAAATAAAGTCTGACTCACTGACTCATTGTTTGATTGTTTTTTGCTTACAATTTGCGCCAACTGACGCCTCTCAAAAAAACACTTTAAATACCCATTTAAAGTGCAGATTTAAGAGAAACAAAGCTGTAAAACTTTAAGCCCAAATGAACTGAGTGATAACTGGTGATGACCCACCTCCTGTCCTCCGTCCGTGCAGGTGCTGCTGGTCTTGTGACCAGAGACGGGCAGACAGGGGTCGCACACCGAGTGAGAATTCACCCACACGGAGCCCACCGACAGACTGAGGAGAGGACGAGCAGAAAACGAAAGGGTCGATAAAAGATGGAGTAAATGAAAAATATAAAGAGAGTGTGTGTGTGTGTGTGTGTGTGTGTGCGTGCGTGCGTGCGTGCGTGCGTGCGTGCGTGCGTGCGTGCGTGCGTGCGTGCGTGCGTGCGTGCGTGCGTGCGTACCTCTTGGCAGTCTCCAGAGCCAGTGTGAGGTCTTCGGTCCAGATGGAGGCTGCCTGACCATGAGGGCTGTGGTTTCCTGTGTAAAACAGAGGCTGTTACACTTCATGGAAAAAAAATCACCCTCTCACTAAATTGACAAATAGTATAAATTAAATGAGTTAAGTTTCATAAAAAGACACATTTTAGAGATCTGACAGACTAAAACAAAAACTCCCAAACCAACCCCTCAGACATGACATATTGCATTAAAAAAAAACATTTTTTTTCTTTAATTTTTGTAAATAAATATATTAAGCAAGAAAACAATGTTTTCCTCACAAAGTAATATAACACAATGTAACAAAATTTTAAAAGAAGCTCTTTTGTGGGTGAGATATTCCTTTAACTTTCCAAAATCAGAAAACTTCCTGACTCGTGCGTCTCCGTCCTTCCTTACCAAGGGTCACCGCCTCTGTGTTGCTCCTGAAGGTCATGAGGGGCAGCAGCGGTCCGGGAGGCGGGCTGACCACAAACGGAGAGGAGGGGGCCGCCCCGCAGAGCACTGTGGGAGGGTACTGAGCGTCTGCAGGGGGGACAGCGCAGGACTGAACCAGCTGAGGACCAGAGAGAGAAAAATAACAAATCATGCAGGTGACGGCACTTTCATTTTGCTTCTTGGTGCTGTTGAGATAAATTCAATCAAATTCAGATCCGGTTCTTCGCCGTTTGCGTGTCTGACTGACCGTGGCGCCCTGCTGCTGAGCGTCCTGCACTGCACCGTCCACCAGGAGTCTGTCCCCGTGACTGAGCAGGGACACACACTTCATCCCTGCCATACGGAGCCTGAGACGGGCCATCACGCTGTCCAGCACGCTCTCCTGCACGCACAGCACCCAGTGGACCTGAGGGGACAGAGGACGAGCTTCAGGCTGGATTCACAACACAAGTCTTCATGTCCCATTCTGATTCGGTGCCTTTATCAGATTTCTTTTTTTTTTTTGACCGCCTGTTTACATCGACTCTTAAAAGTGACTCAATTCGATGTCTACATTTACGCCTGCTTCAACTTTGCTGCTCACACTTGAAACTAAGCGTGTAAATTAAAACTGAGACGTCCTCATGAACGTGTTCGTTTCAGCACGAACGCTTCATCTTCGTCCGTGTGGGAGCCGAGTTGACGAATACGTGCGAAACCAACGAGAGCTCGCGGTATCTGCACACCAGTTTACATGCTACCCAGAAGCCTCCAACACACAGCAGTTTTAAATCCGACAAAGGGATTTGTTACGCACTGCTAACTCAAGTCTGTGTGTGTGTGTGTGTGTGTGTGTAAGACCTCCAGGTAGCATGTAAACTCTGGCGTGCAGATACAGTGAGCTGTCACTTGTCTCGCGAACGTGGCGCCTTCTGACGTTTTCAAAACAACTCTGCACATGTGGGCTTCAGGACACTTCTTCTGTACGAGCAGTTTGGAGACATTTAAGGTTTTCTTATGAATTATTTTAACGTTTGAATTCTGCTCGCTATTTGCTTCCATTTTTTAGGAGATGAGTGCGACGCCTTTCCTCCATCAACCTCCTC
>NW_024620928.1:0-1344 GCF_008729295.1 Plectropomus leopardus | reverse complement strand
TATCATTATTGTGTTGTATTCTTAACTTCTACATGTTTAACTATATTGTGTGCCTTTTTATCTTAATTTTGTTTGTCTTAATCATTTTACATACTGTATCTTCTTTTTTTTTCCTTTCATAAGGATGCCTTTTTACATCAGGCAAGTGACTACCAATTAAAACCAGCTTCCCAGCTAACTCAGGTGTATTTGTTTAAATGTGGATTAATGTACATAATCCCCTCTTAAATAACTAAATTACAGTGAAAAAATTGCTTTGTTTAAAAATGTTTTTTCAATATTCAAATCTGTGCATTATTGACAGAATTTTGGGGGGTGCTGATCAGATGTCACAATATCCAAATTAATCCTAATTTTACAACATACTAAATCATTTTGTGTTGACCTCCGGACTGAATTCTTGGAGCTATAGTTTACTTTACATTAGCATTTACACTGGCGCATTTCCTGCCATACACACTATGATACTTCATGCTCACTTTCTCGGCACACTGGTTGACACAGCAGTCAGCAAGGATCAGATGACAGCGACGCGACTCCAATTACTGAGGTTTTACTTCCGACCTCGCCTGCCGTATAACACAGCAGGTCATCGGATAGGGCCAAAGGACAGTAAAGCCAGGTAGTAACAGTCTAGTCTACTAACAGTGAAACCAGAACGCTGCAGGTGTCTTTTAAGGTGAAGCTGTGGTAAATGTATGGAAATAAAATTTTCATTCTTTGTTAATAGCATGTCATAATTTTGGATTTATGAGTGCAGCTGGGTTTTGTTCTAAGTAAAAAACACTATGTGCTCAATTTTGTGGGACTTTGTTATTCTCTTCAATGTGAGAAAGATAACTAATCAGTTAATTTCAAGAAAAGCCTTTAGTGTGGGCTCCACTGCGCTGTGCACTGATTCGGAGTTCAGAGCAGGATTATATTTTGATGTCTTCAGGATGGAGAGCAACAGTGGAAGCTCTGAGATCATCCCGGGCCGTGTAGTTGGCTTGTTTGACTTGGGGCTTCGCCTGCGGTGTTCTTTAAAGGGAGCAGACAGACGGAGATGCCATCTGCTTTCCTGACCGGTTCTCAGCCACCTCCTCCTCTTCTGAGTAGGAAAAAATTACGATCTCCACTTTTTCACATTCATCACAGCTGGCTGCAGCATTATGCCTGCTTTAAAGGGAGCAATAAAACACAGTAAAAGATGGGACTGCTGTATATTAGAGGGCTAGATCCCCTGTTGAGAAATTGCAGGGTTGCATAGGTCTTTTAACGGGCCGGTAGGTTGACACGCTTGAAAAATCTCATTTACCGTGTGGTTTCATGGAGAAAATATCCCATTCATTGTAACAAGAAAGC
>NW_024620927.1:0-1500 GCF_008729295.1 Plectropomus leopardus | reverse complement strand
AATAATAATAATAATTATCATTATTATTGACAATAACAACCCATTTCAATAAGAGCAAATACAATTCAAACATTATAAGCAGTACATGAAAATGATAGTGTTAATAAAAGAATTAAACACAATCAAGACAGAATAAAAAATAAATAAATTAAACGATAAATTAAAGACAAACTAAATTAGATGTTTTAATACAAATAAACTTTTCTGGTCAAATAAGCTTGAAAGGATGAAAGCACGGCAAAATAAAAATTCATTTAATTCATTTGTTTTTGTGAATATAAAAGTGCAGTTTGTGTTGTGTTGTTGTGTTGTGTTGTGAATTATTGCAAAAGTTCAAAATTTAAAGGCACTACATTGTTTAAGTGAAATCAAATGTTTTGTTTTTACAGCGTACGCTCACCTAAAAGCTAAAGTTTGGGTTTCGGGGAATATGAGTGATGCTCTGCTGCGGTTTCAGCCTCCAGATATCCAAATGAATTTAATCCTTCGTGGGTCGCTCGTTATAATTTTCTCTGGTTGAAAGTCTTTTAAATGCTGGAACATAAATGAGAATTCACTTTCTTGATCCACATAAGTAAGAACAACAGACTGTTTCCGGACTGATCCAGGAACAGAGCCTGTTGATCCGACGTCCCCCCACTGATGCTGTCTTAATGTCTTTGTTTTACACAGATTAACTCCCGTTAGCATCTGTCGCTGAGCTCAGCGTCCGGGCCCCTGGGCTTTGTTTTCAGGCCCTCAGCTCCTCACAGACAACTGGACCAATTAGATAAATTAAATTAGGCCACAGATGGACAACTTGTCCTCTGCTGAGGCCTGCTGGGACGGGGACTGTGATGCTACAAATACTGACCGTGACAAAAGAGAGAGGAAGACGGATACATTCTGGTTTTTGTGATTTGGCCCTCTTAGCTACAATTTAGGAAAACTGCATCAATGTCCACTGAGCGGTCAAGCCGCTGCTCTAACGCTGCTTTTCAAAACAGGGGAACAGGTAAACAGGTGAACAACAAACAGGTGAGCTCATGAGGTGAGGCTCAGGGTGAGCGTGCGTTTACAGTCGCTACATAACCGTCCTCTCCAGGACATCAGGACATCAGGACTGACTGCACGTCCCCCTGTTGACTGTAAACTGTGTTTTTACCGGACTAGTCTAACAAGTTAGTTACCTCTCTGTAATACTTTACCTCTCTATGAATGTAATTTATCTCATTAACCCTCTAAAACCTGGACTGACATCACTCTCATAAGCGTAGGGAAAAAAAGGCAATGAGCAACTTGCAAGTAGAGCAAGAAATGTCCCAAAAACTGCTAAGCTTTAGTAGATTAGAAATGTACTTTTAAAAAGCTCGCAAAAAATTCCAGAGTATATTATTTCTAATTATCATAATTATCTATTTAAAATTATTTTACAGAATAGTTTAAATTTTTAAGATTTTTTTTCAGAACATTTCCATGTTTTGTTATTTTGTTGTTTATTTTGTTTTCCCATTTGTTTGA
>NW_024620926.1:0-1158 GCF_008729295.1 Plectropomus leopardus | reverse complement strand
TATTAGTAGTAGTAGTAGTATTTTTTTTAGCAAATTTTATATAGTTTTTACCCTTGCTTTTTCTTTTTTCCCTAGCTTTAAAAAAAAAAAAAACTTTCAAATGTACCAATTTCTTGCAATTTGTGAAACATTTAATACCGAGTTACTTATTGCCCTTTCCCATTTTTTTTTTTTTTTAAATTATATATTTTTTTCACCAGATTGCTCAGATTCAATCATTTAAATATGTTTGACAGGCTCATATAGTTGAGCATAAATGTCTTAGGAGACATCTTCTGCGGTGTGGACACACATCCCGCCGTGCCACATCTTCTTCCGTTGAGTTTAATGGCAGTTGGCATCCAGCAGTTCACATTCGCGCCATCTGCTGGAGTGTGTTTTGCCCCGTCTTTCCGGCATTACCATGGCATGCGTGTAAAGGCCCAAAATATTCCTGAATGTAGTGCCTGTGTGAAAAATGCCTGAATGGTTATCCCAGTCATTAACCAGAAACTTATGTTTTAAAGAGGCTTAACACTCAGCAAAAAAAGTGAAGAAGCCCATTTTCCAAAATGTCGTACAAATGATATAAGGCCATAGCAGGAATATTGCGTATGCATGTGAATGAAGTATTCTGGATCCTTCTGCAAAAAAAAAAAAAAAAAGGAAAAACAGCAGAGAGATGCAGTGTTTGGCAAACACATTAAGCCTTTAAGCTTTTGGCCACACATGAATCCACTTATTTGTTTGTGTGAGAGGGAGAAAAACTGTCTCTCTGTGTGCATTAACATCAGGGAGCGTGGGCGTCAACACTCCAACAAATTATCACAAACATCGTGTATGTTAAATTACACAAAAGTGCAGAAACAGCTTGAGAACCCAGAGCCACGTTTCATGATTTCTCTTTGCGCCGCTGTGATCCGGCCTCGTCCTTGTTCTTCTTCATTGAAAAGTGTTAGAAAAGCATATGACTCAGTACTTCAGAAAAGCATTCCTTATTTTTTCATTGTACGACTGACTCAGCGAAGTACACTTGAAAGTAATTTAATCTGAATGATTCAGTAATCTTCAGTGTTACCTATGGTGTTAACTGAGATGCTGCTGTTACCTACATTTGGTATATTATTTGTCCACTGTGTGCTTTAGTGCATTAAGTGGCTCTAGATTCTCATTTCAGCA
>NW_024620925.1:0-2311 GCF_008729295.1 Plectropomus leopardus | reverse complement strand
GTAGTAGTAGTAGTAGTAGTATTGGTATTATTACTGTAGCCGTTGTGCTATACAGTATACCGGGTTATTTGGGTTGTCTGTCCACACGTTTGTCCTGTTCTTGAGCGCGATATCTCGATAGCGCCCTGAGGGAATTTCCCCAAATTTAGCACAAACAAAATTCTGTTGAATTTGTTAATTAATTAATTTATGATTAAGTCATATTTACCTATTTTCTTGCATTTTTTGTAGCTAACGATGTGCAATAGGCCTTTGTTTTTATTTTGTTTTTTCTAAGTCTCTGTATATACGTGTGTTTATATGGGTACATGTTTATTTTATTTTACTATTGTCTGCTAGGCTCTGTGGAAGTTAGCATGCTAACGAAAAACAATAAAAATAATAAAATAAAAAATTTAAAAAAGCTGAAAGGTGAAGGTCACATGTCAAGGTCACAGAGACTCATACAACATGGTTTTGGCCGTAACTCAAGGACCCTCAAGAACCACCTTGAGTCTGCGCCGATTGTCGAGACCTCCCGTGTGTGAAGCGTCCGTGTTTTCACAGAAATGGAAACAAACTGTAGGCTCAACTTGCGTGGTGATCGGAGGCATAAAACCGCGTGGCGATATATATAGTTTGAGACTTATGGTGTCAAAAAATCAAATTTCCTGGAACGCCATCTCCGACTCTTCAGGCTTTATAGACGCGTTTCCATCAGAGCCAAACTCCTCTCCTCAGTCACTTTTTTTGGTGTTTTTTTAATGCCGTATTCACCTGTGGATCTTCCTCCATCTGTTTGTCAGAACAAACGTCTCGGAGCGCTAAACAAGTTCAAGTCAAAGTCTCGGTCGGTGCTGCTGGCGACCGACGTGGCGTCCAGAGGACTGGACATTCCTCATGTGGACTGCGTCATCAACTACGACATCCCCACCCACTCCAAGGTACCGAGGTGCCGACGTTTAACAGGATTACTGAAATACTGTGATTCGATTTAATGTTTGTATGCGTCTGCCTTCGCAGGACTACATCCACAGAGTCGGACGAACAGCCAGAGCAGGACGCTCCGGAAAGTCCATCACTTTTGTGACTCAGTAAGAACGAACGTTTGCCACCGAACTTCATTTTTAACGTCTCTGTCTATCGTGTTTTTTGCGTTTTCTCTTGTATTTTCACTCTGAATATAAAAAAGTAATGAGTTTCCTGCAGTAAAGTGACGTATCGTGTCATCTCAGATATGACGTGGAGCTTTTCCAGCGAATCGAAAGTCTGATCGGGAAGAAACTTCCGGCCTTCCCCACGCAGGAAGAGGAAGTGATGATGTTGGTGGAGAGGGTGAGCGAGGCCCAGAGATTTGCCAGACTGGTAGGTCATCACTTTTTTTTTCACATTTTACCTCAACCACATGACATATTTAACAGATACTTCAAAGTTACTGTTGACAATTTCAGCTCTTCAACCACTTTGATGTGGTGTGGTGTCCCACAGGGCTCAGTACTGGGCCCAGTTTTATTCCGTTTGTATTTATTACACCTTACCATTGTTTCGTTGATGGTTTCCAGCTCTGACGATGTTGTTTTACCTTAGCTGTCTATTATTATTATTTATGATATTATATTGTATTGTGAAGCACTTTGTAACTAGGGTTTAAAAAAAGCACCATAGAAATCAAGTTTATTGTTATTATTTTTGTGTAAATACAAGGACGTACTATATTAAACCCGAGGAAAAATGTGTTAACTGTGTGTCTAAATAACTTGAATGTCATTTTCAGTGTCATTTCCTTTAATAATTGCTATTCTTAACGCTTTAAAACCTGGTTCGACATCAGTTTTCACCTCTAACAAGCTGTTTAACCCTTTGAAACCTGAGTGAATTGGTTTCATTTCCATCAAAATCGTAGCAAAAAAAAGTAACTTGTCAAGAAATGTCCCACAAATTGCAAATCACTACTAATAGGTGAAAAGAAAATTTAAGAAAGGGGGAATGATTTGGGGAAAATTATTGAAAACTAGGGATAATGTACATAAAACTATGTTCAGAATCATCATTATTATATATTTAAAATCATATTACAGAAAAAAATTATAAACATATTTTTAAAATATAAACATTTCTCTTTTTTGCTAATTTTCAGGTAATTTTCTTGTAACTTTACTTTACTTAATTTCCTGATCATTTAAAGCCACTTCTTGTTAAGTTACTCATCCCCTTCTTTCCAGTTATTTTAAAGAAATTAAACCATTTTACTCAAGTTTCAAAGAGTTTAATTCGGAACAAATCAAGAATCAAATTAACCCCCCACCATTAGCTATTATTTATTTTTATTTTT
>NW_024620924.1:0-2024 GCF_008729295.1 Plectropomus leopardus | reverse complement strand
ATACTAATATTTAGTTTTTATAATTTCTATGTCGACCCTTATTGTAATAACTTTCATTGCACACTTGGCTTTTAAGCACAGCCTCAGGACTATGCCACCTTACATTTCACTGCACGTGGCATTGCGTGAGAATGTGAAAAATAAAACCTCTGAATCTGGATATCAGTGTGAGACTGATAAATCGTTAATCTCATGGAGTGATTTCTTTCATTCATGAACTATACAGCATTTTACACAATAACAATCATGTAGTGTTTTTAAGAGGCATTATATATACACTGATCAAGTATTAAGAGACACATTTGGATATTGAAACTGATTTAGTATTGGTGGTAGTCAAGAAAAAAATTGCAGCGGAACTGCTCCTTATTCACTCACAGCCTGCAAGTTCAAAAATCTATTTTTAAAATAGTGTCAGCTGTAGACTGTGATTTTGACTTGGTTATGCTTTGAATTAAATAAATCCCTTCAGTCAATCAAACATTTGCATTAAACATCTGGTAACACTTCAATGCCTATACCCCACACTGTTTTAAAGGGTAGGAAAGAGAAAAAAAAATATATATTTTTAGGCTGAACTATTTAGAGCTGTTCAAAATTGTAACTATTCCAGCAAATTGATATCCAGCTTTCAAATGTGATTGTCTGTGAAAAACAACAACAAAAACATTTAAAATTAACCTGAGTTAGCTTGGAGAGCCGCAAATAAGCCGATGGATAGGCAAACATTTAAAATTAATATGCTGTTTTTTTCAAATTTAAGTTTATACAGTTTTCCAGTGCATTTGAAATCATATTGTTAAAGATCGTACACAGAAGAAGTACACATTCTGCAGTTTCTTTATAAAGGATATTATGTAGACATCCATGCGCAACAGCTAGATATAACCAGCTACAGACATAGACTGCCTACAGACCCTACAGACAGATGAATGTCTGTCAATAATTTCATTTTTTCATGCAAAAGCATTTCATGATTGTAGCTTTACAGATATGAGGATTTGCTGTTTTTCATATTAATTATTTTAAAGAGATTATTAAATTGTTAAATTGCCTGTATAATTTTAATTGATTGCATTGAGTGAAAATTTTCTGCATTAAATACTTTTACATTTTCCTGGTTTTACTGACATTTTCAACGACTTTTACCTTTAAATAAAATTATTTTCGGTAGAATTAGCGCTATTTACTGAGATTAAATAGGACCAAACTCCACACAGTAACTGCACTATTTTAACGCTGACTTTAGCGCCCGCTAGCGGCAGGCCGGGGATGGCCCGAGAAGACTCACCCATCCCGCCTCGACAGGACTTCACTTGGCGGACATCAAGCGCCGTGCGGCGGGTTAAGAGAGCACCCTGCCCCGCTTCTCGCTCGCAAATAACCCGGACAGACGAGCTGAACTGGTAAATACAGTTCAATAAAGGCTCTTTACAAAGAAACAACAAAGTTAACTTTGAATAAACGGCCGCCTCTCGCGACTCTGACTTTTAAGCAATAAAGTGAAGTTCCGCGCGAGGAATAACGTCACTATCCGGTGTATCTTTATCAGCAGCCTGTGGTTTTAAATAAGCAGCGCTCCGCGTTCACGTTACATCAAATATAACTTCTGTTTAAATGTTTAAAGCCCGTTTTATTCATTAAAAAATCTATTATCTGAATAGTTAAATGTTAGGAAGTCTTACCATGAACTCGCAGACTACTTGTCCATCACGCTCGGTCGACCTTTCCCCTGTACAATGTGAGATGATCTGTCTGTATAGTAGTAGCCAGTCTCCCAGTCAAAACCAAACCATGTGCAACATCCCTCCTCTGTCAACAACACCGGGAGGAGAATCTCGTTTTGTCAGCGTGACGCGGATTTCCACATCTCCTTATAAATGCATCCAGCACCCAGAGCACGTTCCTGTAACTCCACCCAGTCCGTCTTAAAGGGAAAAATTCCCCCCAAAAAGTTTTTTTTAAAAACCATTAGGGAAAACTCAACAAAATTAGAAAAAGTAGTTTGAGGCTCATAAAAAAAA
>NW_024620923.1:0-1286 GCF_008729295.1 Plectropomus leopardus | reverse complement strand
ATGCCGATATTTAATTTCATTCAAAGTTATGAAATAAAGTATTGACACGTTGTTAAATTGCTTTATATAACTCTTGAAAATACATTTTACATCTTACATTTAATCTATATTTCACACACACGTGCGTATCACAGTTGTGAGATATCACAAGTGTTAAGCTCAATGCAAAATAACACAATCATAAGCTGCAATACACACAGGCGACGAATAAAACAATTATTCGATCAAATAAAATAAATAAGAGGAATGTTTTATTTTATTTCTTATAATCGAAAAACCTCTTCCCGGTGAAAGACGTCAGAGAAAGAAGAGTTAGAGGCCCGCGCGGTATCATCGTTATTGGGGTCATTGAAAGGAGGAGGAAGCAGGAGTTTTTAATGGCCTTTTACTCGATAAGACAATAAAACAACAGCTGACATTTTTTCTTAACATATTCCTGGTGCCAGTCAGTCAGTGTGCTACAGGTCAACGCCGAAACACAAATGCCTCCGTGTTTAGGAAACAACGCCGAGCGAGATTGAAGTGATCGATGATCAATATATTGAACGCTGCGATCAATTTCTGAACTAAAGAGGAAACAGCTTAACTATGGAGCTTTATGATATCCGGGAATAACAGTTAATATGGATGTTTTTCCTGTTGCATTTAAAGGATTTGCTTGGTTATAATTATTTTTGAGCCCATGCTCTTTAAAATATACACTTGTCACTATTTCTTTGGCAAATGAAAGTAGAAAAAGTGCATCAATAAGATCCGGCTCAGTCTTTATCTTTTAGGTTTATTTTGGGTTGTAGAACAGGAGCTCGCACACAGCAAAACGTGTGCTCACTAAAGCGTGTGTGTGAGTGTGTGAGCCTCTGGTCAGTTATTTAATTCTTAACAACTGAGGCCTCAAATATTAACCTATTGAAAAAATAGTCTCTGATCAGTTTTATTTTAGGTTTTAAAAAATCGAAAAAAACACTTTAGTGCCTTTTTCAGCTTAGTCAAACACCCAACAGTAAAGAAGATGTAATTAACTTGTTTAAACTATAACCCAATTCAAAGTATTGACTATAAGCTTTAAAACAACCGTTTCTAAAAAGCTCCATTTAGCTTTTTTTAATTACTTTTGCTGACCAATGTCACGGTGTAATTCAAGGCAGGATCTGCCTTCTTTCTGTGAATATTATGTTATGTTATTATATAATGAGCAATCGTAATACGGATAAAAACTATAAATAGATTTATTTTCAGCATGTAAAGTCTTTGTTTGTCCTGTGCATCGAATTTAGTCATTTAGAATT
>NW_024620922.1:0-1089 GCF_008729295.1 Plectropomus leopardus | reverse complement strand
TTTTGTGGTAATTTTTTTTATTTATTCTTATTTTCTTTAAGTTTTACGTGTTTTTTTCTGCCTGCATTTTATTAAATGAAATTTGAGAATATTTCCTCTCATGTTGCTCTGAGTATTTATTCTAATGTTTATTCTGTTTTATTCTAATATTCAAACATGTCTTTGTCCTTAATGTCTTTCTGTCTTTTCTGAACTCATTTAAATATCATTTTTGTTAAAACGTGCTTTTTACATAAACGTTTATCCGTCTTCGTTACAGAAAATTGAATTGAATTTATTAATTTATGTCTTTTGGACTCTGCTGCCGTACAAACGTCTGTTTTTATCTTTTCTTTGTTCATTTGTAATTTGTGTTTGTTTTTTTTTATCTGCAGGTAAAGAAAAATCAGCCGATGAAGCCTGATGATTAAAACTTTATTGTTCTTCACTGAGGACAAGAGCACGAGGACACGTCTCCTCCGCATTTTAAGAGTTTGAATGTCAGTGAAAATCTCGTTTTCGTGTCTCCTCCGTGTGTTTTATCTGGAGTTTGTTTCTGCGGAGGCGCCGTGTGAATTCTTGTATGTAAATGCATCAAACATCTGAAGAAATTCTTCTCAAAGAGGATTTCGAGTCAATAAAATAAAGTTTTCCTCCGACGTCGTTTGTTTTCTGTCCACTTTGTCTTTTTGTCTCAGCACGTTTTTGACTTTGAGTCCACGTTTACGTCATTTCAACAGTTAAAAATGTTTTTAAACAGGAGACGGAATAAAATAAAAAAACGAAACTTTAATAAATATGTTTCCGGTGGTAGAAAAAGTACTCCTCCGTTACTGAAGTAAAAGTACACACCGTACTTATTGTACAGTGAGCCAAATCTTAGACTTTTTAAACTATTTTAACCCTTTGAAACCTGAGCAAATGACTTTTTTCCAAAAAGAAAAATGCAATGAGCAACTTAAGAGGAAATCACCCAAAAATCAGCATGAAAAATTCTATAAAAAATACAACAAAATTACCTAAAATATTAGAGAAAAGCAAAGAAAAAAGTCAAATATAACCAAACAGAAAATGACTTAAGAACTAAAAAGAATCCCATAAATAATTCTA
>NW_024620921.1:0-1477 GCF_008729295.1 Plectropomus leopardus | reverse complement strand
GTAATTATTTGTATATAATTATTCTTATTTTTAAGCAATTTTTTTTTAAACTTTCCTGGGTTTTTTTGTTTGTTTGTTTGAGGGGGTATTTAAAGGTATTTTTATACTTTTTTTTTTACTCAGTTCTTGTTCATATTTGCTTCTTTTCTTCTTAAGTTGCTCATTGCCTTCTTCCCATGCTTTCTTAAAGATATCAAGCTTATTTGCCCAAGTTTCAAAGGGTTAGCCTAATTTACTCTAAATGAATCTAAACCTCCCTGTGATAAAAATAAATAAATGCTCATATCACAGGAGCTTTATAAATTAAGTACATTTTGATCAACATGAGGCAAAAAGAAGACTATACTGGTGCTTTTTCACGTGTTATAGCATGATTTTAAGGTTTGACTAGAATGACATTACAAGGAAATATGCAGCTATTGCTTCTATGCAATTATAGGAGCGTGCATTTGGCTAAAAGTGAATTATGGCAGGTGCTTCTTTGCAACCCTTGAGTTAAACAAAAAATATCTGGATTATCATTTGCCCACAAGGGGAAGAAAAAACGAGACGTGCATGTCAAATAAAAGCTGGCTCTCTGTAGGGGGAAAGAAAGTGCACATTATAAGGACTGCGGTGTAAAAGCGCCACACCAGCCATCATGAATTAAGCCACACGCTAAATATAAACAGCCAGGGCTGGATGCTAAATACTCTCCCTCTTACGACATGGCACACATGCACGAAAACGACCTATTTTCTTTGTTTTTACTCGCTTTTAGCAAGAAAAAAAACACTATGGCTGTTACTAGGGGTTGCAAGCTAACAAGGAGGACGACAGGTTGTTGCTGTGGTTATGATTGTGAACCTACCTGTTACAAATTCAGGAAACTACTCCGAAATGACAAAAGAAACACATTGTCCATGTTTGCTGGCAGAGTAGAAAGCGTCGTTGGATCCAAACATGGGTTAAAAAGCCTGTCAAGCGATTAAAAAGCGGGATATTCAGTCTCCTTTACACTGACTGACCGCTGAGGCTCACTACCTGTTAGGAAAAACACACTGGAAAAAACACGGTAAACGCCCTTCAGCGTGCATTTCTTCGTCGGGGAGACCCCGTGAAAAATAAACATGCGGTGTTCATTCATTTTCCGTCATTTCCGAGCGTTAATTCGATGCTAAAACAGTCAAAATAGTAAACAAAAAAAGTAACATGTACTCCTGCGTGGTCCCCGGTTGGCGGCGCGACAATCTGTACACAGATAAACGAAGCTCCCGACTCTGTCGAAGCCCCGCCCCTCAGTTTCCCCTCCTAATGTTGTCCAATCAGAGGAGCGGATTAAATTTGGAATTTTGAAGCGGGCCAATTGGAGGCGTTGTTACATAACAATTTAAATAAAGAGTGGAAGCTGGTCCATTCTGGCTGAAAATCACTGTGTGTATTTTTTGTGATTTTAGGCGAATAGCGCTCAGTAACGTTGGTTTTGATAAGTGCTATA
>NW_024620920.1:0-2198 GCF_008729295.1 Plectropomus leopardus | reverse complement strand
ATCTTTTTTTTTTTTTTTTAAATATTTTTGTTTTTATGGTAAAAGCAAAAAAGTATTTCCCAGCAAATTTATTTAATTGTTTTATGAAATCTAATCCTGTCACCTGCAGGGATCTGTAGGAAACAGTATTAAAAACATATTTATATATGTATATAAACCTAAATTAATCATTAAATGACAACAAATATTAAATCAATAATCATAATAATTTACAAATAGAAAGTCATTTGTTTTTACTCATCACAAAAAGTAAAAAATATCTGCAATGTCCGCATAAACCTAAATTAATCATTAAATGACAACAAATATTAAATCAATAATCATAATAATTTACAAATAGAAAGTCATTTGTTTTTACTCATCACAAAAAGTAAAAAATATCTGCAATGTCCGCATAAACCTAAATTAATCATTAAATGACAACAAATATTAAATCAATAATCATAATAATTTACAAATAGAAAGTCATTTGTTTTTACTCATCACAAAAAGTAAAAAATATCTGCAATGTCCGCAAAGTAAAAATAAAAACGTGTATTAAAAATATAAATATAAGGAAAAATTACTCGCCCTGTCCCTTTAAGGGTCACGTCCGAAGCGTCGTAACCTAGGAGAAGTTGTGTTTACTTCCGGGTTGTAGAGTCGAAAACAAGAGGGGCAGCAGCACGCCCACAGACACCGAGCAAAGCGGATTAAAGTCCCGCAGAGATGGCAGGGGAGTCCGAGGACGAAATACCAGGTCAATAACGAAAATTATTTGTTATTATTTTCAGCATTTTAGTTCTTATAACGAATTGTGTTAATAAAAAATGCCAGTTTTCATGAAGCTAATCGGCGCGTGCTCAGGTTAGCTTCTGATTTAGCTGGCCGGCTAGCAGAAAACAAACCTTTATATTCACTTTCACCGCTTAAACCTGCCGTTTATTTACGTATTATATATCTTCAATGCATAAAACAGGCTTATCATTTCACCTTATTTGTTATTTATATGTTTATTTCCCTGTTTCTTTGCTCCTAAAGTGCTTAAAAGGTTCGTTTTGAAACGTAATAAAATAGTAATTCTCTTGTTTGTTTATATGCATATTGATGTATGTAGCTTTATGAATTTAGCTACAACACATTTTACACATGAAGCTTTCTTAAGATTAGAGGCCTTTGTATTCAAGTATTCAATTTTATACCACTTTAGACATAAACTTTGCAACATTTCAGAGATAACTTGTATTTTCCTGCAGTATATTTATCTAGCAGTTACAGACTGCGGTGGAATATTAAAAAATAAATTCCTGCATTTAAATTATTACTCATGTACTATTCACTGATTGCTCCATTGTTAGTATTTTTTTTTTGTTTCTTTGTTTCCTCTTCTTTTCTCCAGAATCAGGAGCAGTTTTCACATTTGGAAAGAGCAAATTTGCTGACAACATCCCCAGTAAATTCTGGCTTAAAAATGACGTCCCCTTAAAGATAGCCTGTGGGGACGAGCATACCGCCTTAATAACAGGTAAGACACTTTTTTAATGTGTGTAACATTGGTGTTAATCAAGGAATCTGATGCTGTTTCATGTTTGAAGAGAATCTGTGTTCTTTAACTGCAAGGAAATGTTAGTGAAATTAAGGACATTAACATATACCAACTAGGAAGAGAGTAAAAAATTCTGCTAAAGAACTTAAAAGAGACACAAATTTACTACAAAATGGGCAGAAGAAACTCAAAATGTCCACAAAAGACACAAAACAACCACACAGAGACACAAAACAACCACAAAATGAACATAAAGAGATAAACAAGGACTACAGAGAAACACAAAACAACCAGAAAAGAAACGGCATGACCCCATTTAGTGAAAAAGTAATTTAAAAAGATCCAAAGTCCACATGTCTGTGCCCAGGGACCCATTGTCTCATGATCTGTCCCTGTTTGTCTCCACAGAAAATGGGAAACTCTTCATGTTTGGCAGCAACAACTGGGGCCAGCTCGGCCTGGGGTCCAAACAGACTGTGAACAAGCCCACTTGTGTCAAAGGTTGGTCCTTAAAGACGCTCTCTGTTCCTGTTTTAGCCCCGAAAAGAAGAGAGAGGATCGTGAGTGTGAGTGCTGCCACCGACAGCTGCCGTCAGCCTCCTCAAAGACAAATCGGCCAGGACAAGAAACTAATTTAGGGAAAGTCTTAAATTGAAAATCTGAATAAAACAGA
>NW_024620919.1:0-1926 GCF_008729295.1 Plectropomus leopardus | reverse complement strand
TATTGTTATAATTATTGTTCTTCTTTTTATTATTGTTTATTATTCTTATAATAATTTATATAATAAACACTTGTGCCATATTTGACACATTTTTCCAAATTACCTGCTTCAGCAAGATATTATTATTAGAATTACTATGTCTTTTTATTTAATTTATTTTACTCTTCTGTGGTTTTTAATATTCTATATAAAATATGCTTAAAATAAGATGAGCCTTTCTTGAGTCCCATTGAATACTTCTGTCATGGACATCTAAGAGAACACATCCAGCCACACACATGTACAATCAACCTGCAATGAACATACAGTATCAACCCCAAATCCCTACACCCCCAGAATATTGCACAGATGCCTTAAGAACTTAAGAAGAACTTAAGTAACTGCAGTATATCGCCTCGTGTTTTCTGTCTGTCCTTGGACCTTGGATTTCGCCCCATTCTTAACATAGTTGCACAAGGTAAAGCCACAACTGTTTTACACTGTTGATTTTGTTTTTTTGCACGAATTAAAAAAAACCTACATTAAAAAAAGGCTACTGGCTTAAAATTAGAGTTTTAGCAGCCACTCTCAACCAACTTTCACTAAAGCGACTTTGAGTTTCCAGGAAAGCTCTATGTAAATACAGTGTATTATTATTATTAACTTCTTCTAGCACCCAAACCAATTCACTGTAAGTGACCAATCTGTTGCTTTGAGTGTAGATGGTTAGATGCTACTCGGGAATAACTGTTTACAATCTTTGTTTGAACTGGGGCCAGTCACTTTTTGGTGTTTGCGTATCTGTGGCTGTGTGATGCACATACACAGCGTTCACGGCTGTGGAGCATCTGTCTGCTGGTTAATGTTTTCGGTAAGAGGGAGGAAACAGGATCCCACATTAACGCAGACACACTTACTTTCTGTTTCTGGAGTTTTTTTTTTTAATTTCCAAGAAATGTCTTAAACCTCTCTCTCCTACAGAGCCTTTTCCCCCTGTACTGAAGGGGACAGATGGGTCACTATATGCCACAAATCTGCAAAAGCTCTGCAAAGTTCCAGACGAATAAGGCACCTTCACTTTTTGGCAACCCACAGATGAGGCTACAACCCTGGGCAAATCCATTAGTGGACTGCTGGGAGAGCCAGAAGGGAAAAACGGTCCAAAAACTGCAGACTCGAGCCAGAACCACAACTGATGAGACCAGCATCTCTAAACTTAGGCGACGTGCGTCTGGATCTGCGTAAGTCAACACACGCAGAAGTACACACATGCAAATAAACACACAAAGAAAGAGACGCACTTAATAGAATCACACACAAACACAAGCACAGACGTAGACTCTTAAACAGACGCCCCTTTCCACAGACACTGGTATGCACACGCTCTTTCTGAGGAGCATTTCTCACAGAGGTGTTTTATGTCCAGAGAATTAATGAGTGCAATGATGTTCTGCCACTCTGTGTGCAGCCAGCGTTTCAGGGTTTGATGAATGGATAAACAAGTAGCTGTTTCAATATTGGCTTAACGTTTACATCAAATCGGTCAGTAATAGTTGGACATATTTAGCATCCGCTGACCGTTCAAAGTGGTTAGCAGTAGCTTATCCCTAAAGGATGCCGTCAATAACATCATATGAGGATGTGAGTCATCGCTGCAACACTCCCACACCAACACACAGTTATGTCACGTTTTGACCCAGATGACTAAAAGAGCTATCTCACTGGTGTGAAATGTCAAAAGCAGAAGTGCATATGAGGAAGTTTGAGTCTTGCACTGATTCAGGGGAACTAAAATATGTCTGTACTCTACAGAAAATAATTGAACTCAATCAAATTCTGTTCTTGGGCCTCCATCAGGAAATGTCAAAGGTCAGGGTCAACTATCCTGAGCAGCATCTCTGGAGCACGGTGGAGGAACTTTACAATGGAAACTACATTTACCAGAGT
>NW_024620918.1:0-1199 GCF_008729295.1 Plectropomus leopardus | reverse complement strand
TGAAGGCAATGAGCAATCAGCATTAAACGACTCCTCCCAAAAAATAGCAGGAAATTAGTAAAAAGCTACAAGAAAATGACCTAAAATAAGGCGGGAAAAGGAAAGTTTGTTTTTTAAAATGGAAATGACCTGAAGAAAAGTGCTAAAATAAAACAATAAATATTTAATACATTTTTATTGTAACCTAATTTTTCAATANTGATTAATTATGTTTATCTTTCTATTTATAGGTTCTTATCCTGCCTCTGGTGTTTCCTCAGTTCTGGGTTTTAACGACTACTGATTTTCTTTTTTTTTTTAATTTCACTTAATGTATCTATTGTTTATTTATTTATACATTATATCTGTTTCATAATTTTACTACTTCCAATATCATTTTCATTAATTTTAAAATATTTTATATTATTTTACTTTGTACTGTTATCCTATCACTATCCTCTAATTTACAGTTTGAGCATTTAATCATCATAATCATCTTTATTTATCAAATCTTATCACACATCTTAAAGGTAAATACTGTTAAACATTCAGAAATTAAATTAACTTTTCCTCAAATTCTCAGGAAGTTAGAAACAGGAGTGAGTGCTGACCTGCAGCTCTTGTTGTGCTTGTCCGTATTTGTTGGTGACGACCTGAAGTTTCAGTTTGTACTGAGCTGATTCCAGTTCAGCTTTCCTCCTCAGAGACTGCTCCTGCTCCAGAGACCTGCACACACACATGTGCACACACACATGCACGTAACATATTGTAGGAACATTTGGTTTGAAGGCAGCGTTTGTATACACAAATCTGTTTCTCACCTTCTCACATCCCGTACTTTAAATTTACACCACAGAGGGGAGATAACAGATGAGTCAGTGCTATTAAATGCTGTAAAATCAGCTAAAATCATCATTAAACCGGGCGGGTTTTAAACAGCATGACCACCTAAAAAGTTTGAATAAGTGACAGATTCATTAAGGTTTGAAACCTGAGCTTCATTTCTTTCAAAAATAATGGGATGAAGGCAATGAGCAATCAGCATTAAACGACTCCTCCCAAAAAATAGCAGGAAATTAGTAAAAAGCTACAAGAAAATGACCTAAAATAAGGCGGGAAAAGGAAAGTTTGTTTTTTAAAATGGAAATGACCTGAAGAAAAGTGCTAAAATAAAACAATAAATATTTAATACATTTTTATTGTAACCTAATTTTTCAATA
>NW_024620917.1:0-1550 GCF_008729295.1 Plectropomus leopardus | reverse complement strand
TTACATTTTTTTTTTTTTTACAAGTTTGTCATTGCTTTCTTCCCATTTTTTTGAAAGACATCAAGCCAATTTACCCATGTTTCAAAGGGTTAATCAAAGGTGACTGATTTGCATGACACTAAAGCACAGAGGAAAACAAAAGGAAAATGCACCCTTCGTGTGTTGCTCCAGCATTTAAGAGGATTTTGAGGATGGGAATCCCCACACAAAGAGGAAGGGGGAAGGACTAGTAGTGCATCCCAAATTAAGAGCAAGTAGGGCGAAGCTGTATTTCCCTGGCTGACGTCTCCAGTGCCCATACACCAGGCCAAACACCATTCAGAATATTAATCACTTTAATGTTACGGTTGCTTCCTGGCAGATATCAACGTTACACTAAAGATGACTCAAGACTTTCTGAGATTCTTATCCACGCTTTCATTCGGCACACGTCCAGTGGCTTACAATAATTCAATTTTGTCTCTTTTTTAAATGTGAAGCCAACTTTTATGAATGATGTAGCTTGCTAGCAAAGACAGCAAATTAAGCTACAGAGGAACCGTGTTTGGTCGTGAGGCGAAGCACCTCTAAAAACAATTTCACTTTGGCGAATATGTGCTCCATGTTGAAAAAAATAACATCAAATAACCACAAGTTCTTAAAATATCTCTTGTTATGTGCTATTAACGATAACCCCACTCAACAACCCGATGTTTTGAACAGATTCCGTGTAGCGTTTCCTTCACACGGGAGAGAATGACACATATGCGGGCTATAGAGCGACGGGCCGCTGCTGGAGACTGATATGACAGGCTCCACCACCTCACGGTACACAGCAACAATAGAGACGACCTACCTGGGATAAAATAACCTGCCGGTGGATCATTCTCCAAGAGGAAGGACGAGAACTCGAAGAGGTACACGCCTGCTAATTTCCACCGAGCTCCATTTCGACGGTAAAAGGCAGGAGGGACACAAACAAACAGCGTACCGATTAAAGGGCCGATGAGGCACGCGCGAGAGAGCCTCACATCCTTTCCTCCTTCACTGGACCAAAGTAAGCTAGCCAAAATACAATGCTCATTTTCCGGTCACTGCCAAAATACGTCACCTTTGAAGGTTTTTAGGATTTTTCCACGACATTTTGATTGGAAATACATTCACCATCGTTAGAATAACATAAATACTTGTTCAACAATTCAGAAAATCCGTTTAATTATCAATTTAAGCCGCTGCGATTTAAAACATGCTTTTATTTTGAAGGTTCCACTTCTGGTCATAGAGCTGGGTACCAGTGCCTCACAGCCAATCAGAAAACGCGCTTTTGTCCTCGCGTGCGCTGCCTCCTCGTTTCTGCCTCCATCCACCTCCTGACGCACACATATAAACATGAGGCCTACATACGTGCACGCGGTGGCACGCGCGCAGTTATCATCAACATCTCTCTCTCTTCGCATGCATCGGTTTCCCTCAGAGAGCCGCAGCTGATGTGAGGAGGCAGCGCGAAGCGGAGAGGAGCCTCCTGCTGGAAAATACCGTCCGGAGCTGGAAACATACCGGAGGAAACTGTT
>NW_024620916.1:0-1588 GCF_008729295.1 Plectropomus leopardus | reverse complement strand
GATTGATCCAAGTTTCAGAGGGCTCAGGGCTCACTGACCTTGAGGGTCGAACCACCAGCTCAGAGAAGGTTTCTGCGAGGGGAAGAAGAACAATATGGACACAATGATCACACCAGTGACTGCGTCTGACACGTACCTGCAAGACAGTGAGGAGGGGATCATTAACAGAGATGGATAATTAACAGCTGTCTCAGAACATGGATTCTGGGAAAATTTCCAAACAGCACAGAGGTATTATTTGTGTTTTCATCAAATGATTTGCCTCTCTTACCCCTTTTTAAAAAACACAGACCAGCCAGGGACAAATTTGGGATCTCTTGTGAAGAGCAGAACGGCAAACAAAATAAAAAAGAAAGAGATAGCTCCCTCTGCAAAGCTGAAATTGAAGTTGAAGTCAGTGAAAAGACTATGTTATTAAAAATATTAACATCATCCTGTATTGCATAAGATTTAAAGACATACACGAGTCCTCACTTTATGGGCCCGAGTTTTCTGTAGTCTTCCTCTATTAGCGCCTTTGCTCTGGCCTCTGCCTGGGCTCTCTGGTCATGTTTCGTGAAGCACAATCTGCATAAATTCAAAACGTAACTGACTCATTTTAACAGGAAAGGAAATGAGAGAAGAACATAACTCAATATTTAGGACTAGAAAAAAAAACAGTATTATGAGTGTATATTTATCAGCATTTTCTTGCATAAAAACATAAAACCATTATGACATTTGGTCTTTCTTGTCTTGGATATAAATTGTAAGGATATCAGTACAAATACGACTTTTACATGATTGCATTAGGTTTTTGAAACCTGTAATCATCTGACATCATTACCGCATATTCAAACCTCCATGGAGAAACGCGATCCAAACCCATCCCAAAAACAGGAAGAGAAGCATGAGCGGGAAGGCAAATGCAAACCAAGAGCCAAAATTGATGAGGTCGCAGTCTGGAAAGTAGCTGTAAAGCAGAAGTACATTTTTGACAAACTGCTGAGGAAGGATTTTTTTTAATGATTTAAATGATTTTTTAAAATGTGTCAATGTTGCAAGTTACCTTTTCAGCTGTCCAATCAGGATGAGGTTGGGTGCGGTGCCTGTCAGTGTGGCTGTCCCTCCGATACTCGCTGCGTAAGGAATACAGATCAAGAAACCTTTCCACACCTTCAGCTGGTACTCTGCCTCCGATCGGATCTCCTCTGCCGTCTTCATGTCGCTCTGCTCCGTCCCATCCGTCCTTTTTAAGTTTTAAGGAGGCATTATTACTTTAACTGCTTGAAACCTGATCAAATTGGTTTGATGTCTTTAAAAAACATCAGGAGAAGGTCACAAACAACTTAACAAGACATAGCTCAGAAATTCACAAAAAAAACTATCTATAAAACCTGAAAATAATTGAAAATAAGAGAAAGAAACAAACCAGAAAATGACCAAAAAAGTGATGAAAATGAACAAAATATATGTTTTTTTCTGTTTTTTCTATAGAAAATCATTGCATTTTATTTTATTTTTATTTTTATTTTCCACCTGATGATGTCATTTTTTACCACATCTGGCATATGGAGAAAATGCATGTCAAATCCCAGGCTGTAATGAT
>NW_024620915.1:0-1386 GCF_008729295.1 Plectropomus leopardus | reverse complement strand
ATTACTATATTTTTATTATAATAAATTATGCAGCAGGTATAGATACTTTATAAATACCATGAAAGGATCAAAATGCTCAAACCACAGAAAACAGCACATTTCTATTCACATTTCTAACACAGTCTCTATTTCTAAAGTGTGCCTTTGAATAAGCCACCAGGACTTTGTACGTATAGGCTACTATATAAAGTCACCTGCTGATATAGTGCCTTTCGGTCATTTCCCGGGTGCAATAACAATTTAGAGACATGAGAGCACAGATGTGGTAGACCAGGAAACACTGACCAATCAAAACAGGCTTGGCTTTTTGGGGAGGGGAGGCTTAAAGAGACAGGCGCTGAAACAGGGCGTTTCAGAGAAAGAGTAAATACAGCTATATTCAGGCAGACAGTCTGAGAAAAATAATGTGTTTTTTGAACATTGAAGCATGCTCTAGTTGGAACCGAAATGCAAGTTTGAACCTGAAAATGAGGATAATATGGGCCCTTTAATTTAAGTTTTGGCCATATTTAGATTGAACAATAAAATAATTCAAAAATAATACTTTTAAAGTAGCTTATGTAGTATTTAATGGCCAATTAAATATCAGAGCAACACTGGGAATTGGATGGCAGCACAGTAGTGTCCCTGCTGTGTTTAGCCTCCAGCTACACCACCTCTGCCCACACAGAGCAAATCTATGAATGGAAGGAGTGCAGGGAAGTAAAGGAGAAACAAAACAAATACTCTCACGACATTTAAACTGCAACCCCAAACGCACTTCATGTTCACTGTTCCCTGGCGTCTTTAAGGAAACAGCCTGGCTCTTCCATAGCCTACTAAATCTTGAAACAGTATCTGTCTTTATATATCTAGTGGAGGGCACAGTAGCCTTGTTGCTTAGCCGACATTACCCACGTTGTTGAAATTCGCCTTATTCCATAAAAACAGCGCAATAAAACGCTAAACCACCGCATATAAACCGATAGTAACAATCCCAGGCTCATATCTAAATCACTTTCGGCATTTGTGCTATAAACTGCTTCACGGTATTACTCCACTTCCTCAAAGTGACGAGATATGAACACAAGAGCTGTAAATATACTAAAAAAAGCAACTAGTATCATGACACCCTGACCTTTTCGCCCGAAAACAACATTTTTTTAAGGAACCGTCAGTTTACTATACCTGGAGCACGGCAGCATGACACAACGTTACAAATACACCACCCTGACTTACTGTGCTGTAAAACTACGAGCTGCAGATGGCGAAAGTGTGCACGTCACCTCCCATTTGGTTGCCACCCTCTATACAAAAAAGTTTTATGACTGAGGAATACTTCGCCCAAATGCAACAAAAATATCTGCATTTAGCTTTTAAAAAATACTAATTTTTCTCGTGTTTGAT
>NW_024620914.1:0-2308 GCF_008729295.1 Plectropomus leopardus | reverse complement strand
TGTTATGGTCAGAGTGGTAAATATTTAGATATAGGTATGTGTATGTATAGTTGGTTCATATCTGACAAGCCTTGAATTTATACAGGGGAGTTTATGATAGCAGGTACTTTATGTAATAAAGGGGCAGAATTTATTAAGTTTATACTTCTCCCTGCTGCCTTTCGCACGAGAAAACTGATGCAATCTGTAGACTGTTTTTGTTTTACTTCACATGCTTAAATTCAAAACACACTTGAAAAAAAAATCATACACAGATTACAGCATGACCCCCAGGACCCAGGAGGTTCAGGGTGGCCAAAATTTAGTTCACATTAGCACCTAGAGACCAGAAGGATACTCAAAAAGACCGCAAAGAGACACAAGACAACTACAAAAGTGGAGAAAACAACCAGAAAATGACTTCAGAGAACCACAAAACAACCGCAAATAGAAATGAAACCACAAAAAGATGCATGAGAAATCTCATACATACAAAAATCAAATAAAAAAAGAGGCCAATCCACCAAATACTGGCTGGGCCCTTTGCATATCTGTGCCCAGGGGCCCCAGTGTCTCCAAATCCAAATCTTTATTATCATTCAGACTCCATATCAACAGGCACACAGGTGAAGACGCTAAAAACAGTAAAAAAAAAATAATTCATTCATTTAGCGTGTGTTTGTTTTCCAGGTTCAGAGGGGAGGGCTACAGGGAGGGCTTTGAGAAAGGGACCCAGCGAGGACTGCTGGACGGACGCAGACACGGAGCGTCTCACGGGGCCAAACTGTCCACCGAGGTGAGTCAGCACAGAAAATATTATCGCTCTGTTTTGCCATCAGCGCTCTGATATTCCCCTTCACACACACCGTAAGTGTGTCAGCACGCTGTCTCAGTGAAGCGGTCACTCCGACCCGCCGCCCTGTAAACAGAGTTAACCCTCCGAAACCTGGAGTGACGTCACTGTTGTATCACAAGTATTTATATGGCTGAACGCTGAGAAAATTGTGCAGATTCTTCCAGAAATGTGTGAAAAAATGGGAACTTGGGAAGAAATGTTCCACAAATTACAAAAAATAATAGATTTAGAAAATTATATTAAAATAACTAAGGAAAACAATATTGATAATGAACATAATCAAATATTTAAAATTATGATATACAATTATTATATATTTTTAAAAACATCTTTTTCTTTTATTTTGTTTGACTTTCTTCCTTTTAATTTCAGTATTTGTTTTTTTTTGTCTTTTGACCAAAGATTTTTATGTTTACAGAACAAAGTAAATGGCAGAAAATAGTACACAGATAAAAGTATTTATCAACAGTAAAACAAAACCAAAAAGGAGCAAAACTTTTTATTTTATTTTGTTTTATTTTTACTACTTTTCTGATTTTGTTTTTTTACTTATGACTATTTTTTTTTCTATTTTTATTTTTTTTGCCAATTTTTGGGTCATTACTTCCTTCATTGCCTTTTCCCAGTATTTTTGAAACAAAAAAAAAAATCAAACCAAGTTGCTCAGGTTTCAAAGAGTTAAATACGCGGCCATGTGGACAGGGTGAGCAGCCTGTTTGCTCATTTCATTCCCTCGTAACCTGAAAAAAATCATGGAACTTCACTGCATGTTTTCCAAGCCTGGTAAAGTCACAGAATTACTAAAACTCATTGAGAGTTTTGGAAAAACCTTGGAGATTTTGTTGCGTGGTTGATGTTGTCACAGTAATCTTTCATGGATAACCTTCACAATGTTACACATCAGCAGATTTATTTCTGCAGCCATTGACGTAACGGAGCTCAATTGTGGTGATTTGCGACATTTTTCTTACAATAACCTACTTTTCTCAGTTTTTCCACCTCTGTCGTTGTGTAATTCAGCTACCTGAAATTATGTTTGAACAGAGTTTGAATCTGATGTTTGAAAAATGCCAGTAGCTCACCTGGAAACGCGGGCGCCACAATGTACTAAGGTTAAGTCCTGCAAAAAGTAAAATAAAATTTAAAAAAATGTTGGTAACAATAAGAAAAAAAATGTATTAAGAGTCATGAAAAGTTATGGAAAAGTTTTGAATTTTTTCATGAAAATACCTGATTTAAGGATAAGTTGAGTTGCGTTCAGCGTCTCTCAGGTTTTGACAAACTCTCGTCCTCTAACCTCCAGATTTCCTTCTATTACGGGTTTGCCATCACGTGGAAATGTCTCCTCCAACACAATACAGACGTCAAATCCAGGTAAAGCCTCCTCATTACCTTACTCCATTTACTACTCGAGTACCTGAGTAAATGTACTCAGTTACATTCCAGCTCTGGTCAGCAGAGTACCTGAAACTA
>NW_024620913.1:0-1681 GCF_008729295.1 Plectropomus leopardus | reverse complement strand
ATAAAATATTTCCAGGCTGCGAGAGCCTCCAGAAACTGGATCTGACCGTGAACTTCGTGGGCCGTCTGAGCGGCGTGGAGTCTCTGCAGCACAACGTCCGGCTGACCGAGCTGTTTCTGGTGGGGAACCCCTGCACCGAGTTCAACGGCTACCGGCAGTTCGTGGTGTCCTCGCTGCCGCAGCTCAAGGTAACCGAACAGCTGGAGCGAGACAACATCTAATGCCAATGCCGATTTGAACATTTACGACAGATGTTGTTGATATTTTGTCGGTTTGAAGTCGTGTTGTTAAGTTCTAAAAATCCAAACTTCTCATACCAAGGTGAGACATTTTTTCAATTTTTTTTTCCAAAATGAACTTTTTTAGAATTAATTCTTTAATTAACTTTTATTTAATTTTTTTTTTAAATAAACTTTTTTCATTGACTTTTTTTTTAAGATGAAAGATAAAATTCCTCCTAATCCTTTGCAGACATAAAATACTTTGTTTACCGAATAGGTCAGATGGGCAGTCTTTTTAACTTTTTTGTTTTTTAAATTTACTTTTTTTTAATTAAATTTTGAAATTAACTTTTTAAGTAAGGTTTTTTTTTAATTTTTTTTTTTATTTACTCAAAAAAAATTTAAAAAGGGGGTATGATTTGAAAAGTTTTCTCTTCCTTCTCCTTTCACACATAAAATGTATTCACCTCCTCTTACTCCTCTTTGGAAATGAAATACTGAATAAATTTGCTTGATTTCTGTCAAAAAATAGGACGAAGGCAAAGTGCAACAAAAGAAAACAATAAAAGTACAAGACATTTGTTAAAAGTAGAGAAAACGTTAAAAGTACAAGATTTTTTTTTTAAATTAGATAAAAATATTTACAAAAATATTTTTACAATATTAAAAAGGTCATGACCTGGAAAAAGTGATTAAAAACTATAATAATTTTGTAACATAATTTTAAATATGAAACTATGATACGATACAGATTTAAAAAAAGGAATAAATAATTAAAGTCATTTTGATTTGGGTGAAGATTTGGATGAGGAACTCTGAACTGTGACTGAGAGTTTTGGTTTGTTTGTGTCGTCAGTGGCTGGACGGGACGGAGATCAGCCGGTCGGAGAGGATTCGGGCCTCTCAGGGGCTGGAGGAGGTGAGGAGACGAGTGTGGGAGCAGGAGGAGGAGTACCTGCGGAGGAGAGCCAGGGAGAGAGAGGAGGCACAGAGCAAGGAAGCAGGAGAGGAGAGAGGAGACAAGGAGAGGAAAGCAGGCTTCGACGGCCGCTGGTACACCGACATCAACAACACAGTGTGAGCGCAAACTGGACCGCTTCCTGTCAGAGCCGAACACGCCTGAGCGTTAACAAAGGGCCAAAAACAGAAATAAGCTGTTGTGTTGCATTCTGGGAAATGTAGGAGCTAGTGTTTTTTTTTTTTTTTAGCTTGATCCACACTATGGATTTCACTGCCTTTGCTCCTTTTTTAAAAGACAATTTATGGAAATGTGATATTAAAATGCTGTCGTAAAACTATAAAAAATCAACAGAGCCGTAAAAAAAGCAAAGAAGCATCCTTACAAGTGAAACTACTGTGTTTAAAAATATATTTTAGGAAAGAGAATTTCACTGTCGCTGGAAACCTCATATATGACAAAATATTTATCTGATTTTGTAATAATAATATTAATAATAATA
>NW_024620912.1:0-1022 GCF_008729295.1 Plectropomus leopardus | reverse complement strand
AGGGTTAACATACTCATCGCTCTCAGTTTTGGAGAAAACATGAAAGTGGTGTTGAGTCTTTGCCTCCTGGCTGCAGACGAGCTGCAGAGTGACTGCTGACACTGAAATAAAGCTGATTACGGTTATTAGCTAAAGTACAGGAGCTAACTGGTGTCTGAGGGCTGTGAAATTACAGGTGTTCAGTTTCTGTATGTTTAGGACATATTGAATGATGAACCCCAGGAGTTTATTTTTCAAACAGGATATGAAATACAGAGTTTGAGCTCTTTAAATGTGGTCGTGTAAAAACGGCTGAAGGAAACAAACTGTCTTTGAAAAAGTCTTTCTGTTTTCTGATCTCACTTTCACCGACGCCATCATTTTCTCTGTTCTCACGTTCTCAGGTTCGTGTTTAGAAGAAAAAGGAGAAGGAAAAGACGCTGACAGGAGACGGAGAGGACTGTGAGTGTGCGGATGCTGAGGCCGTTCATTTCCTCGGCTGTCGCTCATCATGACACGATAATAACGCCGAAAGAGTCACGCTGTCAGAGTCGCTCAGCTGAGTCGGCTCCAGCGCCGCCAAAAGTCGCATTTCCTCCTGAGGAGGTTTGACGGCCGTGAAATCGGGTTCACACATTCATTGTCCACAGAGGATGGATCCTTATGATCCTCTAACGCCACAGAAAGGTTTGATTATAAGCTTGTTGAATATTTCATCACAGGATGCATTTCAAGTCGAGTCAGTAATATTTAAGTTGTCATAAATTAGCTTCAAAGGGTTTCACAGTTTGTTCTTCGCTCTGTCATTGCACCTCGGATAAGTACAAACTCCCCCAAAACCCTCGAGGCACTCGAAGGCACATCTCCACCAAAGGACTGCGCTGCTTTCGTGGCCACTGTGCAAACGAGAGACAAACATAGCGTTCAAAAAAAACCACACCAAACTCGATTTACGATTTTAGTTGATTTTTTTCTCGCCTTCATAAACCTGAGCAGATTGATGTGATTTCTTTCAAAACAAAGGGAAAAAAGAAAGTGCAAGA
>NW_024620911.1:0-1263 GCF_008729295.1 Plectropomus leopardus | reverse complement strand
AAAAGAACATTAATAAAACACTTCAGCATTTTAACAAAACACTTCAAATTTTCAGAAAATACTTCAACATTTCAGAAAACGCTTCAGCATTTTAACAAAACATTTTCCAAAACTTCTAGATTATTTTAAAAAAACAAAAGAACATTAATAAAACACTTCAGCATTTTAACAAAACACTTAAGATTTTTTAGAAAATACTTCAACATTTCAGAAAAAAATTCAGCATTTTAACAAAACATTTCCAAAAATCCTAAATTATTTTAGAAAACAAAAGAACATTTCAGAAAACAAAATAACATACCCCATAATATTACATTTCCAAAGTGTTAAAGTGTTGAAGTGTTGTGAAGGTTTCTGCTTTGCAATTTCAGCATCATGTCTCACGTGGCATGGTACGCTAAATATTGTGACTTTGAGGTTTTGTCATGGCTGTCTAATATTCTAATATCACTGAGATTACACACGTATTCATGTTTTATTCTGACATTTAGTTCAGCGGTGGCATTTGGAGCCACTGGTGGACGCCCACACTGAACGTAAAGGTCAAACATACACATGCAAACTGCATAATTCAAGATTTAGTGTACAATCATGAACACATGACCATACCTCAACTGTGCATTTTATGCTGTGAATGCAAAAACCAGTGTCTTTTCACCAAAGAGTCAGTAAATAAGTATATAAATAAACACACGAGTACAAATTAATACACATAAAGATCTGGCGTGGTATTTGTTGTTCATTTATGGTGTCATTATGAAGTAAAAATGGTCTGTTCTTTATTGTAAGTGATAACAGTGAATAATCTGAATAGATGCTTTTCACAAATATTTCAACCTCTGGATGCTGAAATAACCCACAAATTGCAAGAAATTAGAAGAATTAGATTTTTAAAAAAAAAACTAGGAAAAGAAAATGTGCTTACAATTTTCATAGATATATACTGAAATTAATTAAAATTGAAATTATTGTGTATTTTTATAATTTTTAAAACATTTGTTTTTTATGGGTCATTTCTTTTTTTGGGGGAGTTGTTAGTTTGTTATTGCTATTTTCTTTATTTGTTACATTTTTAAAACATTTTTAAAATTTTTAGTTTTTTGTTTTGTTTTATTTTTTGTTATTTTTTTTTTTTGCTACTTTTACTACTTTTGAAAGAAATAAAGCCTATTCGCGCTGGTTTCAGAGCTTTAACACACAGTCCTATTTTTTCTCTGACAGGCAGTAGTTATTATGTTGTATTAGTATTTTAATGTA
This sequence comes from Plectropomus leopardus, assembly GCF_008729295.1. Taxonomy (NCBI): domain Eukaryota; kingdom Metazoa; phylum Chordata; class Actinopteri; order Perciformes; family Serranidae; genus Plectropomus; species Plectropomus leopardus. The sequence goes on along the minus strand of NW_024620911.1, from coordinate 6 downwards.
TGATTT
>NW_024620910.1:0-2527 GCF_008729295.1 Plectropomus leopardus | reverse complement strand
CAAGGAAAGTAATGGACAGAAAAATTAATAAACATATAAATGTCACATTTTATTAATGAATTAAGTAGTATGTTTATTTTTATATTATTTTTGGTAAATTTAATGGCATATTAATATATTTATTGAGACATGTATTTATTTATTCATGACAAAACTTCACTGGGGTATCTGTTGTGATATACGTTATTGTGAAGGTATTACACTATTAAAATTATCTGCACAAAAACATTGCAGATATTTACTGAAACTTTAGTATTAAATTCCACTGAACTTAATCTGCACCAAAGTCGGCCCTGATAAATGAGTGTATACCAGCATACAGCGGTCTGCAGCGCGCTTTAGGGGGATCTGATGGACGATTTAGAAATATGTGATATGTTCATCAGTTATCTCCTCCTCCTCCTCCTCCTCCTCCTCCTCCTCCTCCTCCTCCTCCTCACTCACCGCTCTCTTGTGCTTTGCGCTCCTCCTCTGCCAGCTGGGCCTGCAGCTGCGCCTGATTGGCTCTCAGACAGCGGTTCATCTCCTGCTCCTCCTTCAGCTCTTGGCTCATCTTCAGCACTCGGCTGTTGAGCTGAGTGCACCTGAAAACACAAACGCAGGAGGTTTTGGAAACTTGTGCAGAAGAACTAAAGTTAATTACAACTTTTGTTTGATTTCTGTAGCTCTGTCTATAATTTTCCTTTGGTAGAACATTTTAACATCACGCGTTTTGACTTGCCCTAACAAGAAAACCTGGTGCGACTCATTATTTTAATGACGTGTCAGGAAACACAATAACCAAGTCCATGAAGTGACTCCACTTAATTGATGTTTTACCTGTTTTGACATGTCAAACTGTCGTTTGCTGTATTGTTGACTGGTTCAGTCGAGCTTTTTAGTTGTCGTAAAGAGGAAATTTGTTTTTGCAGCAAGTCAAAACCACAAACGTTACAAAAATTAAACATGAACACAATAAAAACACTAAGAAAACTAAAGAAAAGACGAGCGCTGTACTGTGTAAGTAATTCAGAATAAAATGTAGGATTTTTGATAAAAACAAGGAAAGATGCCACACAAAGAATAAAAATAAGACCTGAGAGGTTTGTAATGTATTAGATTAAAGAGAAGAGATGTCAACTGTTAACCGTTATTCACTTAATTCACACGTCTTTAACCTGCACTGATTTTATAGAGCAGTGCAAGAATATTACAGACAAAATAAACTGATTCGTCGCTCTTCACCTACTTTTTCTCGATGCTCTGCTTCTCTTTGCTTATTTCCCCGAACCGTCGCTCCAAGTTATCGCAGCGCTCCAACGTCTCCTTAAATTTGGACTTCATGTTGTTTATCTGAAAGAGTTAATGTGCACAAAGCGATCAGAAAAATCGGCAGGAAAACAGCGTCAAACCTCCTCGCGGCCTGACAGCGTGACCTGCGTGCAGCTCTCGGTACCTCCTCGGCCGTCTCCTTCTCCAGATGAACGATCTTATTCTCCCAGTAGATCCTCTGAGACTCCAGCTGACTCGTCAGCAGGTACGAGTACTGCGCACAGGGAGGATTCATTACAGCATTTCTGTGTCCATTTGGCAAAAAAAAGCATCAAAAAAGGAAATTCTTACCTCTAGTTGGAGTGCGTCAATTTTCTCAGCGTGGCAGGTGTCTCCCTCGCACTCGTACTGCACCATCTTCCCGTCCGTCTTACTGGCAACCAGCCGGTGCACGTAGTTATCTGCAAAACACACAAACAATCAATTAAATCAACTATTTGCATCATGATTTTAGTCATTTATCCAAGCAAAAAAACTTTAAATCTGCTGTTTTTTCTCTGCTTTTTTATCCTGATAAACCGTCATCTTTGAGTTTTGGACTTTCTATTGAGACGAGAAAAGTGATCTCAATACATCAATCTGGCTCTGGGAAATCAGAATCACTCTCTTATGACATTTAACTAAAGAAAAATTAAGTGAGAGCGATTTGGCTCGAGAGTATGACATTACAGGGTGAGAACATGGTGTCAAGCATGGACTGATCTCTGAATATCACTCAATTAATATGTAACGACACAAAAAAGAGCCACAAAACAAGCAAAAGAAAACACAGAATGATCCCAAAAAGATGCATGATTACTACAAAGAGATACAAAACCACCACAACTGATCACAGTACTTCCTGAATTACTGCATAATGGCCAAAAGACCTTTATAAAGTTATAATAAATGGGGCTGGCTCTATCATTAATGCTATTAATTAGGTTCTGCTGCCCTCTGTTGGCCAACTTGATTAACACAGCATGATAACCCATACATTCGTGGCCGTGACTTTCCCAAAATTTCCCCACATCCACTCAGTCATGGAGTGTAACTCCGTTTGTGCTCATCTTCAGGGCTAAATTCAGCATTTTTTTATCAACCTGCTTTAATATTACACACACTCGTATCACTCTGCGCACATAATGCACTTTTCAAAATCAAACTTTAAAAAATATTTCACATTCTTATTATTTTCTACTTTCATCAATTTTTTTTTAGACCAACATAAGTCCTA
>NW_024620909.1:0-2128 GCF_008729295.1 Plectropomus leopardus | reverse complement strand
AATTTTTGGGGAAATGTTTTGCCAAGTTGCCAAAGTTTTTTCCAATATTTTCAAAAGACATGAAAACAATTTGCTTAAGGTTCAAGAGTTTATCTTACACACTGGTAAAATGTACAATGACACAATTAGTGTCAAAGCCGTTTCTCTTGACACCTACTGGGACCATTTTAGGATGAGGCTGAATTAATGTGGCCGCCATAGAAAGCAAAGTGGAGGGCAAAATTTTCCAGAAACACCAGGAAGTGCATTTGATTGTGTTGAAATGAGAACTGGTGTCCTACTGCCTGCAGATAGAGTCGAGATAATCAGCAGATAGCGGGGGACAGTTTCATCTATTCCTCCGTGCGCTTCAATCTGAGCCAAAACAAACAAGCCTGGATCAGGGTGGAGTTTCCTGTGAGAATTCTGGGAGAGGGCATCTCAACCCCATAGATTCAAGGAGAGTGTAGCTGTAACCAAGGTTACATATTCACTCTTCAGTGATAAGCACCAAAAGAGATTGTCACAGTGGGGTTAGGGGTCAAGATGAACTGTAGGGCAGCGAGGACTCATTCAGAGTCATGGGAGACTGAGACATTTGCAAATATTATAGTTAAAATGCATGTCATGTGGGAGTGATGTTTGGAGTTTTGCAGCAGATGGCTTCAAAATGCAAATAGATACAAATATATTCCTACTCCAATAAGCAGACTATTCCCTCGTGCATTCCCCTGGCTGGTGGCCAACTCAGAAAGTGGCCTTAGTGAATACGTAAGTTTGAGTGGAAGGCGAACAAAGAGGCTGTAATCAAAGAAGTCTCCTTTTTTCTTTTGATCACTCCCTGAACAGCTGTTTCTACAAGCCGCTCTCACTCATCCACTCTTGGCAAAGTGGAGCCGGAGAATAGATGCATTCTTGTCGATGAGGCTGGGGTTGCCAGGATGGGGACACTTGTACGGATGCCTCTGTGTAGGGTCTGGTGTTTGTGCCAGCTGTGTGGAAAAGATGGTGAGGACTAGTGGGAGGTGATGAAGGGAGTGAGGAGCATGGCAGGGAAGAGAGAGAGAGAGAGAGAAATCAGAGGGAGGAGAGGATGTCCTTCGACAAAAAAAAAAAGAAACAAACAATGGAGAAAAGATAGGAAAGATACAGGAGGTGAATTTTAAAGGGATAGCTCAGATCTTTTTAAGTGGGGTTGTATGGGTCCGATGGGGATCAGAAACACAATGTAGTTTAGTCAACTAAAAAAAGACATCTCACTTAAAAAATCTATATCACTTTGTGTGTGATAAATTCAGAGTATTTCCAGCACTTGACCACTCCATCAGACGCCTCATTCTGATAGAGAAGCTGTTCACAGCTTCAGTTCCCCAGCTATTCATCAAAGCCAACAGACTCCATTGACATAAATAGTAATTTTAGCTCGCTGAACATGGGAGCTGCTCATTTACCACTGCTTCAATTACTGAGTTTGTTTGTGTTATAGAGGGACTTTCCCAAATCCGAGGTGTCTGATATTTGATTGCTTCCTCCAGTCCATTCCACAAAAGCACATAACAAATAGATATACACACACTTTCAAGATTTGAGTGCGCAAAACATTGTTTCAGATTGAATTTTCCTCTTAAATTATGATCCCCTTCCAGGTCCAAGTTTTAAACTACTAAGTCATACAATGATACAAACAAAATAACTCTTTGAAGCAGTGACAGACCAGCAGCTCCTGTGTTCAGCAATGTTTAATCAGTGTTTTTTTCAATGGAGTCTGGCCTGAAGGGGAGGGATATAACAGCTTCTTTTTCTCACTGGAAATCCCTAACATGAAGGTAAAGCAGTGAAAATATTCTCAATATAGCAAACACCAATGGTAATATTTATTATCTTAGGTGGGACTTTTTTTAGGTGGCTAAAATAGGTTTTGCTGCGGACCCCCAACAGCATTACATTGCTCAGCTCCCACTGCTTCTTCAAACTGCAATATAAAATCTGACAAGTTGATTTTACTTTAAAAAATCTAGGGAACCAATTGCCTTTAAAAATCTAATTAAATATAACTGTTAGTCTTAATTTATGTTCACTAAATATGTAATTGTTAAGTTTACTTGAAATTTGGTTATAATTACTTAATTTTGTGAAGTTCTTGCAATTA
>NW_024620908.1:0-1170 GCF_008729295.1 Plectropomus leopardus | reverse complement strand
CTCGTTTTTTTAAAATTAATTTAAGCCATTTATTGGTATTTTTCGTTAACTTCTGTCTTGTTTGTTGTTATTTGCAGCACAGAGGAGTTTCGGACTGGAAGAACGCCGTGTACAGCGGCTGTGTCACCGGAGGAGCTATTGGATTTCGTGGTACGTAACGTGTATTCACTCTAATGTTTATATTAAAGGTTTTGCATATTTCTCTTGTGGTCACATGTTTTTCCTTTTTGTTTTGTAGCTGGTCTGAAGGCGGGGGTGCTGGGATGTGGAGGCTTCGCCGCGTTCTCCGCCGCCATCGAATATTATTTACGGTGAAACACTTGAAGAGCCGATCTGTGGACTTAACGGATGCTCATTTCTATGAGCCATGTGGGAATATTTACGCGCACGGAGGATTGAAGTGATATATTTGGTTAAAAGTGACGGTTTGAGGTTACGTTTACCAAACGAACACTTTGAGCTAAAAAAACAACTTCATGTGGAGAAATCTGCGTCTGAGCCGAATTTCTCTTCAATCTGAGTCACGACCAACAAAAATCAGACTCAGATTAATATTTTTTTTTGTTGTAAAACATTTGAATGATGTGTTCATTAAACTAATCCACATCAGATTTATTATTTATGTGACAATAAAGATGTTTTTTTATTATTAACTTGTTCAGAACTTTTCTTCTTGAAGTTTACGAGTGTCCATGAGCACAAAATCTTTAATTTTATTTTAATAATATTGTTGTTTCTAGTTTGAGTTGAGAATATCTATGTTATATATTATTTTTATTGTGTAGTAAACTTAAACACATTTCTCATAAAGCGAGAGTTTACAGAGAGAGAGATTTTATTTTGGGTTTATGACTGCAGTCCCAGGATAACGGAGCTTTATGGACCTATAAAGACATTTTAGGCGGATGTTTTTGATAAATTGGGAGTACAGCCGGAGAAAATCCAAACCACAGGGTCATGGATTTATTTTTTTAAATTTAAAATAAGTTGAAGTTGTTACAGTGCAGACTTTCATTTAAAAACTCAAATAAACAGCTCAGACTATAAAGTGTCAGTGTTTGACTTTGTTTAGACAGAGGAAACACAACACAAATGTGCCTTTTTGATTTTAGAAATATTAGAAATAAAACCCAAAAAGCCTCCATAATAAATGACTGTGTTTCACCATTG
>NW_024620907.1:0-1505 GCF_008729295.1 Plectropomus leopardus | reverse complement strand
AACATTTAAACATTTAACATTTAAACATTTAAACATTTAACATTTAACATTTAAACATTTAAACATTTAACATTTCACATTTAAACATTTAACATTTAACATTTCACATTTAAACATTTAACATTTAAACATTTAAACATGTATCTGTTATTATTATTATTGAAGGACAGTTTATCAGTGAAGGTTCCTGCTGCTGTTTTTCACAATTATACATTAAAAAAGCCGATCTAAGAGCTGAGCTTTTAGAAATGTTCCCGTAACAAATCACAGAAACCTTCTTTACTTTATTCCTTTTTATTTTACTCTATTTGATTTTACTTTTTTTTACTTTACTTTTTTTGCTTTACTTTATTTTACTTTACTTAATGCATCTGACTTGACTTCCTGTTATTTAACGGTGTGAGGTTTATTGTCTGAAGCGCTTTGTGTTACGGTTCATTTGTATGAAAAGTGCGTCACAGATAAAGTCTGACTGATTTTGTTTCTTGATTGTTTTTTAATAACGTCCAGCAGAATAAATCACGGAGGTTCAGTCTGAATACATTTTAACCGTTTGTGTGCCCGTCTGATGGTTGTTGCGTGAGGACTTTTGTTTGTTTGTGCTGCTTTATATCCTTTCATTTCCTTCTAGTTGGTTGCGGTCACATAAATACACGTCGCTCACATTTAGATTCAGAACTCTGACAAACATTCACCGAGTGAATCGGAGAGAGGAAGGAAATCCTTATTTTACCTGCTCCGTCTCTCTAAACTTACAAAAACAAAAGAAGCAGATGTTCTGTCGCTTCCTGTAAAACCGAATCAGAGAAACGTGAAGAGCCACGAGAGTCTCCTTCGTTCGGATTTGACCCGACAGATTCGAACAGTCGGATCTTTGTCTTCGCACAAAACGGAAATACAGTCAAACAGGAAATATTTACATGTCGATAACTATGCTCAGTACTTAAGAGAGCAAACATACCTGTAAAATACTGGAATCTGTGAAGATTTCAGTTATCATGAGCATAATGTGCACGTGTGTAATATAAAAACTGTAAAACTCTGCACGTGTTACGATGTAATGTATGACGCATTATTATAGCTGCTCTACGATACGAATGAAACGTACAAATGAAACGTTGGTACTTTACAGAAACGTACTGTGACAAGATTCACTGCTGGAGCCTGGACGGGTTTTTAGTGTGTGTGTGTGTGTGTGTGTGTGTGTGTGTGTGTGTTCAGACACACACAGAGTTAAACACAGTTTGCTGTGTTTTTAGCTGACTGAACTTGAGTCGAGTATTTTGCTCTGAGCTGACGCAGTAAAAGTATAAAGCAGCAGAGTAGAAATATTTATGTAAAGTAATGTTATGTAATGCTGCCTTCAAGTGCTCCTCAGAAATATGAATGTCCCTGCAAAGTCGTAATTACGAGTGTGACATTGGGAAATTTTGTTGATACATGAGTTGGCGAGTCGTGACGTTTGCGTGACGTTTCAGAGCAGAAATGTCAGAAATCATGAAACA
>NW_024620906.1:0-1497 GCF_008729295.1 Plectropomus leopardus | reverse complement strand
AGGGGCTTTTTTTTTTATTAATGCTTGGAAAACTCAGCAATGTAGTGAACAGAACATTGGATTTCTAGTAAAAAAAATTCCACAAAAAAACCCACACTTATACTCTTGCAGCAGCCTGTAGGTCTGCCATTAAGTTGGATAAAATCTGAGGAGCAAAAGGGCTACATTTTCACTGCTGAACTATTACTGTGGATATTTGAATGGAGGGGGGTGGGATACCCATTGGCTGTAACGGCAGTGCATATGGTCACTGCGTCACTGTGTGACTGCGTCTTTCAAGTGTCGCTATGTATATTTATTTCACAGATGGGTATCCTAATTCCGGATTTTTTAGGGTTCAATTTTGTCAGTTTATGGAGATATGTCAAGATAGGACCCGTCAAAGATGCAGCGTGTGTTCTTGTGGATATTGTCTGCTTCTCTGACATATACAAACATATCCGACCTTGGATAGCTCATTATTTTCTGGTCGTTTGTCCAGTGATTTTTTTTCTCCAGAAATTTCTCACCAAGTTGAATATTTCTTTTTTTCCAAGGAAATCAAACAAATTTTCTCAGGTCCCAGATGTTTCAATGCTTGTGGAAGGCATGTGAATGCAGCACAGCAAAACTGGTGTCCATCCAGGTGCTAGAGGGTTAAAGGTGTTGTTGTGCTGGACTACATTATATTGAAAAGTGTTTAATAGTTTGTCCTTCCTATTAACATTCATGAGTGGGTGAGATGATTAGAAACCCCTCTCAACAGAATCCATTCCAGTACAGCACCATCATTAACTCTGACCTCATGTCACATTTTGGTTCAAATGAGGACCCATATGCAGAGCAGTAGGCAGGCAGGTGATGAAAAGAAAAAGCTAGATTCAATGTAAAAATCCTCCAAACTGGCGGACATAACTCAGTTAGTAAAACAGAAAGAAGCAAAATGAAATTAAAAACTAACCCAAAACAGGGATGAACTCAGGGAAACAATCCAACTCCAAACACAAAAGGAACACAGCATTACACCATGAACACAGAGACAAACACAGACAAAGTGACAAGGAACAAAGGAAACACAAGTATATATACACAGAGAGCCAATCACAATGACAATATACAGCTGGAGGAGGCGGGCACAGGCAAAACGAACTGGCTCACAACAAGGGACAGGTGACCCCAAGACTAAGGGACAGGTGGAACTAATCAGGGCGAGACAGACAATCACAAAGGCAGGAAAACATGTAAAGGCATGAAGTAAAACAAGATATGACTCATGAGGAGCCTAATTTTCAAAGTAAAACAGGATATGAACTCAAATGAAACCCAGAATCTTGACTCTTTAATGCTGAAGCAAAGAATTTAACCCTTTGAAAGGTGAACAAATTTGCTTGATTTCTTTCAAAAACATGGGAAGAACGAAAGCAGAAATGACCCAAAAGTTAGCTAGAAGTTAGTAAAAAAATTTAAAAACAGAACAGAAAAACACCTGAAAATCTGTTAAATTCTTAGCTTCAGCAT
>NW_024620905.1:0-1031 GCF_008729295.1 Plectropomus leopardus | reverse complement strand
AATAATAAAGAAATAAACAATAAAAATAAATATAAACATAGATCAATAAGTAAATACATAAAACAATAATAATCACCATCACTATAATGATTAAATAAGAAACAAATATATGAAAAGTAGATAAAAAAAAATCCCTTCACTGGAGGTTATGCAGAAAATGCTTAGTTTACACAACAACAAATATATCCTCAAATATAACACAATCTCCACTTTTTAAAGACTAATTTCCAGAACAAAATATTGTCTTTAATTTTCACAGATACAGATCATTTTTCCAGAGTTGCTCACACTATTTACAGTTGTTTCTGTGTTTTTTGTGTGACTGTAGGTGCAGCTGTATTTTATGATCCTGGAGCGATTGGGAAAATGTGTAGAGGCTCTCGAAGTGATCAGGGGCCCACTGGGGGGTAAGTGTTTGTGTGTCTGTACTTGGCAAGCCTGGACGATTGTTTTTTTTAATTTATTTTATTTTTTATTTGTAAAGACAGTGCACATTAATCACCATCTCTGTAAATGTGTCTGTGTTAGCCGGCCTGCTGATTTTCAGCCGCAGTCCTTCTGGCAAGACGTCTTGAAATCAATGAAGTTGCATTTTAATATATATAGAAACCAAGAACAGTATTGCACATTAATTTCTTAGTTCAATCATACACAAAGCATGCAGAACAACAGAAAGCAGTAAAATGGATGCAGCAAAACTGTTAGTAACCACATTTTGTAAATAACAATAAGATATGGATAAAGTACAGCATAAATGTGGCGCAGAGGATATTTAGTCTCCATTTACTCACTTACTTTTATGTTATTTTATTTGTATGTTTATATTTTTAATGTTAATAGACACCCCCGCCCCATTCAATTGAATTAATTTCTATTTTAGTGAGAAAGGCTGGAGCGCTCCTGCTAGTCGGCCTTTATAAAAGACGTTCTGGCTGCATTCTTCAGAAACAGAAAGGCAACTGAGAGACAGTCGTTGATTTTTTTTTTTTTTAAATCTTTCAGAATAAATCTTTGATGTTTTGTATGATTTT
>NW_024620904.1:0-1635 GCF_008729295.1 Plectropomus leopardus | reverse complement strand
TAGGAGAAATAAAAATGTATATGAACTAGCAATATTCATAGTAATTAAAATACTTAGGTTGCTTGACTGACATCAACACATAACTACATCCTGCAAGTATTGCATTTTATTATTGTGTTTTATAAAGGGAATGATTTTAGTACTTCAATAAAGCTATGTGAAAGCTCCTCTGTATTTCATGACACAGACACCAAAATTATTAGGAACAAAATTAGATGTATTGTAGTGTTGTGTGATTTATTGTTGTAGGCACTCTTTATAATAGTCCTCTATAGAATTCTTAAAAAATATATTTTTATTCAAAATATTGGCCTTCCACATTTTTGCTTTTTAAATTTTGCTTGTTAAAAGGCTAAAACACCTTATGCTTATCAACACATTTACACCACTGAGAAAATGCAGTGTTCCTGTTTTTAATCATGTCTGGAATATGATTCAGGGCCATCTTCACCTGATGATAACTGTTTACAAATTACACGGTAAAGTCTAATACAGAAAGCCTGTTCCTCGACATTTCTTTAACAGTATTAGCAGAGCGACACGGGGCACTGCGCCAGTGTCACAGCAAGTTGTTTCAGCTCTCCAGGGTCAGACGCACAAGTATTAAACTGCAGCTGAAAAAAGCTTTTGAATGCTTGAATGATCCACCTGTATTTTCTTTATAGGAATGTGCATTCTTCCTTTATAGGTGTGTTACATTTAAGGTCAATGAAATCTGTTCAAAACATGTTAGACCACAGGTGCACTGGCGCTCTTATTATCAGACTGCTGACTTTTTGAGTATACAAGGTTTCTGTGAGACAGAAGGGGGGCAGTGTCATTTGTCACTTAGCACTCAGCAAAGAGGAGCCGTTTGTCCTCACTGTCTGATGTAAAACCGTTCTGCACTTCACTTCCTTTTGTGGCGAGCAAGGTCAGTTACGCAAAATTGGCAGATTGAGAAAGTGGAATCAAAGATGGGAGAGCATGTCAGCAGAGACAATTTAACCCCTGCAATAAGCCCTCCCGCACAGGGTCGCACGCTGATAAATGTAATACGAATGATACAAAAAAATTACTGGTTACAGTCAACACTACAGTGGCACTTTTTATACATTTTCTCTACACTCATATCATGTTGAAATTTTATGGGATGCTCTGACTTCCAAGTGCTGAAGGTCAGCTGTTTTTGAGCATACACTTTACAGTAATCACATAAAAAATAATAATAAACAAATATATGGTCAAAATGTAATCGTTTGAATTTTCATTTTAAATGTAATATCCATTTCCTTTCTCTGAAGACTGAATGTCAGAATCAGAAATCCTTATTGATACCTGGGGGGAAAATGAAATGCACAGTCGCTCTGATGTACAGCATAGAGAGTTATGAGAAAGAAGAAACAAGAAGTATTAAAATTAGTTTGTAAAAATATAAGAAATGTGCATTTTGCTACAATGTTTAATGTAATCGAAAATACATGAAAACATAAAACTGTATTATGCAACATTAAAATGTATAAAACTAATATGTAGATATTAGTGTGTAATGCTAATTTGTGTATTACTAGTATGTAAAATATAGAAACATCTATAAACTTGTATTATACCACATTACAAAGTATAAAGCAAACTTGTAAAAATTGGAAATATGTG